>NW_023270702.1:12554647-12731285 GCF_011800145.1 Mirounga leonina
AGCAGGGAGCCCGATGCGGGACTCGATCCCGGGACTCCAGGATCATGACCCGAGCCGAAGGCAGTCGCTTAACCGACTGAGCCACCCAGGCGCCCCTGTTGAGGTTCTTAGTGGCAGTTCCAGTTCCAGTGGCTGGGATCAGGGCAGCAATGGCAAACTACCGGTGGTGTGCACACACTCAGTTCCGGGAGCCAGTCGCAGGTGCTTCTGTGGCGGAAGCCACCTGCGGCCCACACAGACGCAGCTGTGTGGGCTAGAACAGGCAGCCAAGGTTGGGGCTAACTGTGGGCACGCTTGTAGCTACAGGCATCCTGGCTGTCGGCACGGACTGCCCGGCTGCTGGGTCTCGCCATGGCACACAGCCGCAGAGGCCATGCAGGGGGGTTGGACTGGGGGCAGCCGGTCCCCAGTTGGAGGGGCTGGTCCTGAGCGCCCGCAGGGCAGTGGTTCTGGGCGGGAGTTCGGCTTGCGCCGCCGCAGAGGCCCGCTTGCCTGTCTGGGCGGTTCGGAGCTCCTGAGGGCCAGGCGAACCGAAAGGGGCTGAGGCAGCTGATGTCCGTGAATATGACGAATAGCTGTGGGGCAAAGGCCAAAATGTGCAGGGGTCCGTGGCAGCTGTGCTGGCCTTCGGTGAACACCACTGGATTTATCTGTAGAGGAGTTCCCTGTGAACGACGATCCTTCTGCTGTGTGGCTGCTGCAGGTAGTCCTTGCTTTTCTTTCCGTGTTCCTCGCTGTCTCTGTAGGTCTCGGCTTTTCTGAATAGCGTGCAGCACCTTCATGTCCTGAAAGGCTGGGGAAGCTGGTTGCTCACCCCGCTAACTCTTCCTTTTCCTGGGAGGAGAATTCCTTCTAGCTGGGAAGTTCTTTTTTGGTGCTGGGCAGAGCTGGCTTGGCGGATGGGATGATGCAGGCGAATGAAACTATTTTCCTTCTCTTTTTGTGTGGTTATTCTCAGGCTTTTTGTTTCACCGTGTTGCTGAAGTTTCTAAAGTGGACTCCAAGCCTCTCGGAGAGCTGTTTTGGTTGGTGGATAGCCTTGTAATTGTTGACATTTGTAGGGAGACGTGGGCGGAGGGTCTCCTAGCCGCCATCTTGGTTGAATGCCTCCTTAGGACGCTTTTCAAGATTTTATTTATTTATTTTGACAGAGAGGGAGAGACAGCGAGAGAGGGAACACAAGCAGGGGGAGTGGGAGAGGGAGAAGCGGGCTCCCTGCAAAGCAGGGAGCCCGATGCGGGACTTGATCCCAGGACCCTGGAATCATGACCTGAGCCTAAGGCTGACACTTAACGACTGAGCCACCCAGGCGCCTCTATTTTTAGTTTTTAAATTTTTTTTTTTTTAAGATTTTATTTATATATTTGAGAGAGTGGGTGAGAGAGAGCGCGCGCGTGCACCCGCGCGCACAAGCAGGGGGTGGAGCAGAGGGAGGGGGAGAAACAGACTCCCCGCTGAGCAGGGCTTGATCCGTGGACTCCAGGATCATGACCTGAGCAGAATGCAGACACTCAACCGACTGAGCCACCCAGGCGCCTCAGTTTTTAAATTTCTTTAGCATGTTTAGCTCTACATGGATGCAATACATTCTAAAATTCCACATACAATCTGTGCCTACTTGCTGGCAACGGTCAAGTGCCTACAGATGTGGCCAGGATTCTAGGACGACCAAGTACTAGGCACTGGATAAATCTCTGAACCATTCTGTGTCACCATGAAAAGTGAAGGGTTTTGGGCGCCTGGGTGGCTCAGTTGGTTAAGCGACCGCCTTCGGTTCAGGTCATGATCCTGGAGTCCTGGATCGAGTCCCGCATCGGGCTCCCTGCTCGGCACGGAGTCTGCTTCTCCCTCTGACCCTCCACCCTCTCTCTCTCATTCTCTCTGTCTCAAATAAATAAATAAAATCTTAAATAAATAAATAAATAAATAAATAAATAAATAAATGTGAAGGGTTTGTACCCTACCAGTTGGAAAATGCCGTTATCTTAGAACTGAATATCAAATACACTATAGATAAGAAATGTACAATTTAAGGATGAGGAACTAGAATAGAATTTAATAGAAATAATGCTTTTCCTCTTAAGCCATAGTTTGGAATCTGGTAAAATACGCACTTCATAAATGATGGGAACAATGCTGAATTTGCCATAAATATTTATCTGTAGATTTATGTGTGTTATGAGATCCATATGATGAGCAACATTATACGTACAAATTGATAATTGTCTTATTTTCCCTCCGCATAGGGAAAAAATTCACACAAACATGTATATGTGCACACACATATTCTTTGTAGAAGCAAACTTGCTGGATCTCCTGGACAGCAAAGAATCCCAAAGTTTTTATCTATTAATAAAAAATTATCTAAATAGGAGAAATACTTAGAAAGCTCCAAAGGTTTAGAAAAAAAAAAAAGGGAAATGGGAGAGAACAAGAAAACCATCCCACAGACTGTTGACTTCAAAGTGAGAAGCTTAGTGTTATGTTGTTTAAGCATTACTTTAGTTATTATTGTTAATATTTTAAAACATAGTTAATTCTTTTTTTCTTTTTAAGATTTTATTTATTTATATGACAGAGAGAGACAGCGAGAACAGGAACACAAGCGGGGGAGTGGGAGAGGGAGAAGCAGGCTTCCCGCGGAGCAGGGAGCCCGATGTGGGACTCGATCCCAGGACCCCGGGATCATGACCTGAGCCGAAGGCAGACGCTTAACGACTGAGCCACCCAGGCGCCCGAGAAAGGTCGCTTTTCAAAAGGAAAGGCGCGGGAGCAGATGATTATAATTTAGTTTTTAAAAAATTTCTCTTTAAATATTTTTTTCTATGAAAACTACCAAACTATGATCTGGTCATTAGTATTGACCATAGTCCAAACTATTGGACTAACGGCCAGTTTGTAACATCGTAAAATCTCAGAATCTGTTTTTTTTTTTTTAACTCACCAAAGCCACCTAAATTAAAATAATTATCCCTAAATTTGAAATACATCCTTTTACACCATATTCATTAAGACTATGTCTTTAATGGCCCTGAGATCACTTATTTAGAATTAATTGAATTTTTTCTTTTTTTATAATTGCCAATTTAAAAACTCTTCATATAATCTCCATAGTCAATAAAGAGTATTTAGGAGGGATGCAAGAGTATTTTACCCAGAATAGACAGGCAAGGAAACAAAATCTTACTGAAACTTAATATGTGTAGAGCACTGTACACAAGCTCCCATATTTAGTCCTCATGACAAGTAAAATAAAGGTGATTACCCCTCGTTTACAGGTAAGAAATTGGGTTAAATGAGTTATATGGTATTACATAGCTAGAAAAGACAAGGTCTATTTTTCTATACTGGATCAGTAAATATGTATTGCTTTTATTAGGGGAAAAGTGTTATAAAATTTTTTTAGAAATTGTTCTCAGTAGCCAGTCTTTGCTTATGATGATATGATACTATCTTATTTTTTGGAAATATTGATGAAAAACAAATCTATGTATAAGAATTATTTTAAACTAGTTGTTTTTATTTGATTGTTTCTAATATGTTACTACTCAATTTTTTTTCCAAAGCTCTGAAAACAATGATAATTTGTCAGGATTCTGTTGTAAGCTATACTGAGCCGAAAGTATAATCAATGAAATAATAGAAGAGGGAGTTTTTAAGTGTAAAATATCATTTTAGAGTTGATATAATGAAAGAGCTCATTAGATCAAATGGGGATTCTAATACACTTTTTATTAAATAATTTCTTTAAAGTTAAAGATTTTGGAAAAATGTTTTGAAACGTCCCTAAGAGATCATCATTTTTCAGTAATTGGCTTTTAAGACTTGTAGTTTGCTGCAAGTTGTTGTGTTGTCTTTTAACCACTTTCACCCATCTTACTTGCTCTCTTTCCCTATAATCCTCTCCTGGCTCTTCTGTAGCAATTGTCTGTTACCTTTGAGCTCACAAAGCTCAACAGCTCCCAGGTCATCTTCTATCATTAAGCAGTTCTTGCAATGATTTCTTTTTTTGCTTTATAAATGAAGGAACAATGAAAGGGTAGGACAAAAAAATCCTTCATAAAAAAAAATGCATTTCCTTTTTTCAGTGGTCTAAATTCCATGAACTATTAATTTTGTCATAAACCACTTGTTTCACATTGTACTGTGTAATATTTTATTCATATAATCCTCTGGAGTGCACTTGCTTTTCATATTTTCTCTATTCCTTTAGGTGAATCCTCCAAGTTTTTATTTTTCTTCTGTTCCCAGGGCTCTACATACATTTTCACATTTCATTAGTTAATTTCAAAATGCAATTAGAATTCCTTTGAGGATAGCAGGCAATAATTGGCATCTTTCTGTTCAATCCTTATTAAAGAGCATGGGGAGATGCTTTTTAACTAAGAATGTTTGGAACAAAGGCCAAAGAGAAAATGCCTGGACAAATTACGGTATTTTGGCATTAGTGTAGCATATGGATGGGTCATTAAATAAATCATTCCCCTGTATTTGTCTTTTAGGTTGGTTTAACAGTAATAAACCCAGTTGAAAGTTAAGATTTTGATCTTTTAAAGTAAAAACGCACATGTTTTAGGTTCTCTTAGTTAACAAAATACCATATTATTTCACTCTGTGCTTAAACTTGAGCATTGAGTAGTGTACATGGAACATGACAGGTTAGGTCCCCTGTATACCAAAGAACCAGGAGAGTTTTATGGAAATATGTGGGAGACTTCCTTAAAGTACTCTACACCAGAATTATTTATACAACTTCAGAATGCCTATGGGATGTATCCGTGTGTGTCAGGTAAGGTAGCTTATAATTACCAACATTTCAATTTCATAAGGGCAAATTATCCTGGCGAGAAATGAACTAGAAAATTTAAAATCATGGAGGTCTTTATGAGCATGTAAAAGTAGCTTCCCAGGGAAGCTACTGATGGCCTTATTAATAACTAAAGGGAAATTTAAAACCTGAAGGATCCTGACTCTTAACAGCCAGTTAAATGTTATGTCTAGATAGCGGATAATCATTGTCCGCCAAAATATTCTAGTTCACAATTCTATGGTGGAAAGTTCTTCATACTTATGGCCTGCGATTCCTTAAGGAGAATGGAAGAGTAAGAGAAGTTCTGGCCATTCACATGTGCCAGAATAGCGTAAGTGTACTCCAGAGAGCAAGAAAGAGTTAGGGGCTATGTCACATGGTGATGCTTCCAACTCCAACATCGATACGACACACTGATTCACTGTTATGAACTAAGTATTGGAAATTTGCAAGAGTGGTTAAGAATGAGTACTCTGGTGCAGATTTGCTTGTATTCAGACGAGATTGGGCGCGTTCAGGGTGGTATGGCCGTAGACAGATCTACTTGTATTCAAACCCTAACTTTGCTACTTCATAGCTGTGTGACCGTGGACAATTAATCATACCATCTTTGCTCCAATTTTCATATCTGTAAAATGAGGTCATAAGAGTATCTGCAGTTGCCAGCAGTAAAGGAGTGCATTGATGTAAAGCACTTAATACAGTCTGGTGGGTAGAAAGCACTTAATAAACTTAGCTTTGACTATTACATTGAAGTCTAATATAGATCTAAATCTAAGTATAGATCTAAATATGATTAATTACTGCAATTTCAATTCATCTCTTCTTGAACAGCTTTCTGTGTTGATTTGGCACAATTAGCCAATGTACTCTTTGACTTGATACCTCATACATTTGAACTTCAACATCAGAAGAGTGAGGGTAGAACATGCCATAGAATTATGCAGAGAGCTTAATTTCCCCTGGGGAAACTGATAGGACCTCTTGTTGGTAGGCTCCATCAGTGTCATGGAGGAGGGCGTTGGATCAGGAGACAAAAGACCTGAATTCTAGCTGTAACTGCCAGTGACTAAGTTTTGCTTAGGATAAGGAATAGGATTTAATTTTACTGCATAATCATTGTGGCCATGACAAGCTATGCAGTCTCTCATTCTAAAACCTCTATCCCGGCACATATGATGCTTTATTTGTAAACTTTAGCCCAGCGGTAACAGTAATAGGCTTTCAGGGGCGCCTGGGTGGCTCAGTTGGTTAAGTGTCTGCCTTCGGCTCAGGTCATGATCTCAGGATCCTGGGATTGAGCCCTGTGTTGGGTTCTCTGGTCAGCAGGGAGTCAGCTTCCTCTGTGCTCTCTCTCTCTTTCTCAAATAAATAAATAAAATCTTTAAATAAAAGACAGTAATGGGCTTTCATAAATATAACTTTTAATGCTGATGCGGTATAAGTTTTCAAGTTTCTTTAAAAATCATTTTACAGGGCACCTGGGTGGCTCAGTCGTTAAGTGTCTGCCTTCGGCTCAGGCCATGATCCCAGGGTCCTGGGATCGAGCCCCACATCGGGCTCCCTGCTCGGCGGGAGGCCTGCTTCTCCCTCTCCCACTCCCCCTGCTTGTATTCCCTCTCTTGCTGTGTCTCTCTCTCTCAAATAAATAAAATCTTTAAAAAAAATCATTTTACAATAATTATGTTTTAAGCAATTATATTACATTAATTTATCTGTGGCACCTCAGCTATTAAAACTTAAAACTTCTCCGTCATCATTTAGTTTCAAGTAGAAGTGATAATTTTGCATCAGTTCATTCACCCAGTGCTTTAGTTTTATATTCTTTCCCCCTGCCCCTTCTCTTCCATGTCAATTCAACATTGAATATACACTGTGAGTTAAGAACCATGGTGTTACACATTATTTTATTAAATATCTTTGGTTTTTCACAACAATGCCTAATCTATACATGGGTATAGGAAGTAAACAAAACATCAAAGGTAACATTAAAACAAGAAAGAAGAAGGCACCACATGCATTTTAAATAAGTAATCTTGGATTGTGAACATGAAAGGGACTTTGAATTTTTATAAGGAAGGAAGAGAGCAATATTTTTCAGAAAGAAAAGCAGGGATTAAGAAATTCTTGCCCATACAAATTCTAATCATGTTGCTTTCTCTACAATTTTAGGTTATAAAGCAAGAGTCCATTAAAAGTTACTGACAAGATCTTATTAAAAATTGGCACAGGACGTAGGCATTTCATGGCTGGCACCTACACTGCTCTTAATTTTGTTTTCCTCTAAAGAATCTACGAGGAGGAAAGCTTTATTGAATGAAATCTAGGCCAAGCAAACATATGGCAATGGGATTTCTTTTAGATGAAGTAATTTTAAACTGAGATTTCTCAGAGAAGAATTTTTTTCCCTGCAGGCTTTTATAACAGTATCCTTAAAATCTGGTCATGACAAGCCGGAGAAAATGATCTTTCAAATCTGAGAATATGCTCAATTCTCTTCTCTGAAATCAATTCTGGGAAGTTATCCATATCATTTTGAAATAGCAAACAGATTTGTCTGGTGGAATTTTGCCAGGAAAGAAGTAATGTAAACATGTTATGCTCTATTGTGGAAACACGAAGCATCCCCCTCTGCTAATGATTCATGAACAGGAAGATGAGGCATTCTTGCAGCTATTACCTCCCCTCCTAAGCTGAAATATCATGCTGTTTACATCACTGCACACATGTTCACATTGGTTCAAATGTGTTGTCATTGTGTATTATTAGGCACAATGATTAGACTTCTATTTGAAAAAAAAAAAAAAAAAAACACACCATTATGTCACAGGGCACTAAGTGTTTTATCTATTACTTCAGTCTAGCCAAACTCCCACATTAATATACCTTGGTAATGTTAACAGGTTAAATTTTGTTAAACAAGCCTTTGTTACAGTTGCTTAATTCTCTGCCCATTTAGTAGCCAGACATTATTTTTACAATGGAACAAGAGATAGTATTAGCAATAACAGTTATAAAATTGCCCCTTATAAGAAGGTAGTGTTCATTTTAAATTATTAAACAAGGCACCTTGTTTATTATCTCATTTTAATCTTTCAAACAATCCCCAAATGTGTATATTATACCCATTTTACATACCCATTTTACTGCAGCATAGAGAGGTTAAGCAATGTGTCCAAAGTCACACTACTAACAGCTAACAAAGCTAGGATTTGCTTTAATACAGGTTAATAGCAATAAGAGGAGGCTTATTAGAGGAAGTGGTTTATCAACTATGTTTTGAAACTACTCACGATTTGTTGGGGAAAATACATGACTGGAGTGTGGGATAATGTGGCAACCAAAAAGGGCTACTAGGGCAGAGGATGAGTGGGAAACATGTATAGGCAGTCTGGAGAGATAGATAGTAAAGAATGCAAAGAAAAATCCTGTATCATTCAGACAATACAACAACTGCCTATAAAAGAAAACGGTTAATTGGTATCATACTTTAATGCAATTCTTTGGCGGGGGGGATCTCTCAAGTTTTGAGGGAAAGCTGTTATTTGAAGATTACCTGTCATTCACTGGGTGAGGGATGCAATTGAAAGACATTCTCAGGAATGTGTGAAATGAGAAAGAGCACCACTCCTATAGTCTCCCTGAAAAGAAGAAAAAGAAAAGGAAAGCCTGGAAGAACTATGCCAACAGAGAAATAAATAATTTCTAAAAAGAGCTCAAGATTAGGAATGGTGTAGCATAATAAAAAGAAATAGACAATGAGACCAGTGAAACTTAAAAGTTAGTGTCTAAAGGTTGTTAATGTTATTACAAAATAATGCAGCTATCAAACAGTTTAAAAGTAAAGGTAAATAGTGTTAAGTAATAATAAAATTGAAGCTAAGTTCTTGAATTACTGCAACAAAACAACAACAAAAAGAGGTATGAGGCTGGTGATTGGGATAGAATAAAGTTTTTATCTTAAAGTGGAGGAGTAGGTAGTTGTTATTTCTTTGTTGATAATGTGGAAGAAAATACATGTTCATATTTAAAAAAGATATGAAGATAATTATTAATAAAGTTAAAGATATAGAACATCTGAATCAGTAGAGAAAAAGCATGAACTAATAAACCATACTTAATATATGAAGATAAAAACAAAAATTTAAAAAAATAAATGCCAAGGAAATATAAAATAAAATTACAAATAAGCACACCTGTAATAAATATGATTGGGTTCAAAATCTTATTAAAACAGATAAATTACAAAATAATTCAGTGACATACTGTTTATGAGATACACAAAATAAAATATTAAACTAAAAGAAAGTTAAAATTAATATTGTAAATATTACCCAGTCTTTGAAAGCATAAAGAAACCAAGGGCAGAAATATTAGTGATAGATGATATAAAAATTCAGGGCAAAAAGGATTAAAAATGTCAAAGAGAATTTTACGTATTTGAAAATGTCCAGTCTATAATTAAAATATAAATATCACATATGCAGTACATGCAAAAGAACGTCAGACTCCTCCCTCCCCCACACCATATTAAAAAAATTATCTAAAAATAAATCAAAGACAAGTACAAGAGCTATAATTATAAAACTCTTGGAATAAAATTTAGGCATAAATCTTAAAAAAATGAGGATATCATAAACATTCATGTTTCAAAAGTCATAGTTTCAAAATATGTAATGTAAAACTATTAGAAGTATAAAAGTGTAAAAGAGAGGGAGAAGTTACAAGCAAATAAAGTAGAAGATTTTTAACCAGAGCATTTTTCAGGTCAAGGAGGCCAAAAAAAAAAGATATAAATTATTTGAATAATGTCATAAATAAATTTCATATTGAAATTATTCTCCCCTAAGGTCCTCTTCAGCTACTAGTCACTGACTCTTTCTCTTTTTCAACACAGTTCCCACACATTTTCTAAAGCTCCTTTTCCGGGCCTCTGGATCGCTCTAACATAATTCAGAGTTTTATCTGGGTTTCTGTACCTGTCTAGTACTTTAACACCTACCACCTACAACTATCTTTAAATATGTGAAATGCCAGTTAAAAAAAAGATCCAGTGGTTATTATTATGGTCCATGCTCTTAGAGGAAGGGGTGAGGTGAGTTAAATATGAGATACATAAATATAATAAGCAAACGTATTTTCTAGTTATAAAGGTGCTTAGCTGTAATTTGTATGGGGTCCAAGTAGAGTGTAAACCCAATGGTATTGAACATGAAGTAATTCACTTCTGTAAAACTTTTGGATCCTGTTCTGGGTTATGGGTGAGGACTGTACACAGTATTTACTATAGCAAAAGAAATATAGTTGTGTTCATTTAAAAAATCTAGTATTTCATCTGTTTTCAGCTTCCATTCCTATTGGAAGAATTGAAAGAATGGATTCTTTCATACAATAAGTATTTTAACTCCCATTTCCCAAGACCTTTGGCTGAACCAATATAAAAATATCAAGCACAGTCAGACCATAGACACAGAGGACTCACATTACGTTGTCTGGTTAAGGAACCTAGAACAAGAAACATACTTTTCAGTATGAGCTGAATAAGGTAGGAGTGGTGTGAGACCAGTGGAAAAAGAACAGATGAATTCAGAATACTCAAAGTTTAAAAATGCCATGGGTCCTAAGTGAGGAGAGGCTATATCCTGATACCAGAATTGTACTTTGTATATTTTTTATAGTTCCTTTATACATAACCACGGATAGGTAAATTATATATAATTCTTAATATAGATTGTAAGTTCAGTCAGAATTTAAGCATTTGTTTTTAGGTAGCAAGACGAACTGAGAGGACCTTCCCCGACTAATCGGGCAGCAGTTTTGCTGCCGAGAGAGGAAAAACTAGGTAAATAGCACTCCTTAAAGACCAGTCTTAATGAGGCTTTTTGTTAGAGGTTTTCATTTTCCGCCTCATTTCATAAACAAAAACAATGAAGAAGTTTCCAAGATCAGTTATTTCATATTCAAGAAAAGCTAACCGGATAGTCATGTTTGTGAAGGAGCAGAATCTCTCCTTATATGTACTACCTGGCTGCTCCTTGGGCCTGGCATTGAAGTGAGTGCAGTTATGTATGGTCTTCAGGCTCTGGAAGCTCAATTCATCCATCCTCCCTGACACTAGAGCTGTCAACTGAGAACATTCTCCAAGGCCTTGACTAGAAACTCCATGCAGAATAAATCACAACAAAGTTTCAAAGTCTGAGTTTAGTCTTTCTCACACTGTAGGAAAACAGCTGGTTTTAGAGTGATTTTAGAAAATGCAAATAGTTCATTCGCCGGGTACTGGGTCAGGCAGTGTGTGCTTCTTCATAGCTATAGACTCCGTTACACAGTCATCCCCTTGGAGAATTTTAAGTTTGTAACATTTAAGTGTTAGAAGTGTAATTTCTTAGTGTTAGAAGTGAAAGGTTGTGAATTTTTACTATAATGAAAAGCATGGACATTGGAAGAAAAATTGTTTTTCATTCTGGAAAAACTTGATTTTGCTTGATAGACCAGGTAAAATCCCTATGATACCTCTGCAGATACGATAAACCTACACTGTACGATGGTAAAGGAATGTCAGACAGGATGTGCCTATGCCAGATATAAATTGCAATTTAACTTGTTATAAAACATTTGGTTTTGTAAGAGAAGTGTGCGGTTGAATTAATCAATACAATGAGCCTTTATTTTAAGATCCTTAGTTCCAGTTTTTCCTCCACAAATACTTTTTTTTTTTTGACTGAAAGGAAAATACAAGTGATTTTGCAATTAAGGTGGTGCATATTCAAGGACATTTTATTCTTGAACTTGATTGTTTCACTACTTATATACAATGAAGAGTAATTGTATTTTTGTTTCTAGTTATGTTGAAATTCTCTACTCTTTTTCAATGTAGCCATCAAATAAAAGAAATCTTTGCGTATATAATTTTACTGTGACTCTTTACATGTTACTAGTTGTTTCTTGTATTAATTACTCTGCTAGATTAAAACCACCTTGAATATAACCAACCAAATCATACTTCCCTTACAATTTAGAAAGTGGCATTTACAATGGCAAATCTTTCAACTAGCATCTATTAAGTTTAATGTGGCTCTCAGTAACTGTTCTGTGGTGTAACCATTTTCTAATATGTATTTTACTAGCATGCCATAATATATAAAACCCAGAGGACTAAAAGGAATTTATAGTGAAATAGCATGAAATTAACTTGATAAGGCTTTCCATTCATCTTAAATAATTTTTTTTTTTTCCATTTTAAACACTGGTGACTTTTTCAACAGTTCGGAGTAATAGAAGTGGTTTTTTTTTTCATTCTGGTTAAATAATGTCCTGATACTGTAGATTCTTCTGAGAAAATGTATACATCTGTGCCTGACTTTGTATAATGTGCTCAGGAAATGTGGGAAAAATTTTCCTATATTGTTGACTAAAATTTACATATTTTAAGTTGACAATTACATATGACTTTTAAATATTTATTATTTTTTCCTTTAAAGAAGACTGCTGAGATTAGAGAGAAGTATCTTTAAGAATTCTTTATCTGGTTTCAAAAAAGCCTAAATATTTTAATTTTGATGCTTTTAAAATTCTATCATAAAACAAACGAAAAAGGGATAATTCCATTTTCACAGTAAATACCCATATATTTGGGAAACTGTAAATGTGATATATATAACTTTATATAAAGAGCTGATCATTCTCCAAATAATGCACATTATTTCCTTAATCATTTAATACAAAAAAAGAACTAGTTCAGAATCAGGATTTAATTAATTTTTTAAAAGAGATTTTATTTATTTAGTTGAGAGAGAGAGAGCAGGAGCAGGGGGGAAGGGCAGAGGGAGAGGGAGAAGCAGACTCCCCACTGAGCAGGGAGCCCTATACAAGGCTTGATCTCAGGACTCTGGGATCATGACCTGAGCCAAAGGCAAATGCTTAACCGACTAAGCCACCCAGGTGCTCCACAGGGTTTAATTTAGAGCGAGAGAATAAAAACTTCTCAGTGATGAAGTAATTTGTACATACTCCCTAAATGCTACATAATAAAAATGAAACTTATGAATGCATTATTTAGTTTTGTGAAATATTTTGATTTATAGCTTTTTTAATTCACTTCTCCCTAACTGTGGAAAAACCTAAAAAGCAAATGATTAACAGTTACAAAATACTGCAATCTGATTAGGAACTGAGAAAACTGAGGCACATAGTAATTTTAGTACTCATTTGAACAGATAAGGAAAGGCAAGGAAAATGAAAAAAAGAAAATCAAATCAAAAATATAATCTTGGAAAGAAATAGAAAAGCACAGATTTACAAAATCACCAATCTTTCACCATTCAGAAATGACCTTCATCATTCTTGCATATTTCTGAATATTGACAGAGTATAGACAGTCTAGTAATACATATGGCATATATATTTAATTTTCTTGGCAAATAAAATGATTTCTTTTGAATGTCAGTAAAAAATTTTTTAATATTCTAATTTTTCATAATATTATGATAATATAATTAATCCTCTAATGCAGATACTTGAGTTGCTTTGGAATTATAAACAATGCAAAGATGAATATTTTTTAGAATATATAGATTTTTGAACACTTTTCTGATAATTTCTGTTGAGTTAATTTGTAGGAAAAGAATTATTAGGCTAATGGGTATGAATACTTTAAGTTAAATAAAAGTATCTGTCAAGTTATTTGATGAAAATGTTTAAACAATATCCTCTCCCACAACCCCACTGTAATGTTCAAGGAAGTCATTTTCTTAACCCCTTTGTTAGATTGATGTACGGGAAATATCTCATTTAGTGCATTTTAATTATTGGATATGTTTATTGACTAGTTGTATTTCTTTTTATGAATTACATATTAACCACCATTTCCTTTTTTATATTAGTGTAGTCATCATTTTATATTGCTTTATGATTGCTTATTTATGAAATATACTAAGGTTTGTATCATTAATATTTTGTCTTTTACTTTTTATTTGTGGTCATTTTTGAGGTACTAATGTTTCAGATTTTAATGTTGTTAAATCTATAAAATTTCTCTTTAATGGTCTTTGGCATTATTTTGTTTCAAAAATCCTTTTCCATTCCCAATAATACATACATTTTCTTACATTTTCTTTCAGTTCTTTAATTTCTTCACTCAGCTCTTTATTCTACATGTGTTCTACTGGAAATAACAAATGGACCAATGCATAAATCTCTGTCCTTTAGATTCTGAATCAGTCACACTTTTTAATTATATCTCATGATGATTAATTTGGTGAATGCTAATTTCATGTGGTTTACACTCCCAGAATTTCTAAAAGTATTAACATATTAATGGAAAAGGCAGTCTTACACAGTCCAAAAAAGAATATTAGCTGAGTTATAGAAATAAACTGAATAGAGAGATACATAACAAATATCAGTTTTACTATGTTACATTATTAATGCCAAATATCTCACAAAGTCCTCCATATCTTTATGAAATTCAGTCAATAGGATTAGAGCACAGATGAGACAGATAGGAGGTGGGTGAGCTCTAATGCACTAGGAGGCAGAAATTCTGTGCTATCAATTCTCCTCAAAGTCATGTTCATTTTAATTCTTTAACCTTCACTGACTTGCTCCCTAGCCACCATGCATTTTTCAGGAAAAATCTTGCTCAAGTTTTTTATGACAACTATTATGTTCCATGCTTTTCCACTGCCTTTTCCATCCTAGGTCCTTCTTTTTGCCTTTTCATCTTGGTAGGGTGGGTTTTAAAATCATCTAAAGAACAATTAGTAATCTGGTTACCTCTTTAAAAGCAGTATCTGGGGCGCCTGGGTGGCTCAGTTGGTTAAGCGACTGCCTTCGGCTCAGGTCATGATCCTGGAGTCCCTGGATCGAGTCCCGCATCGGGCCGCCTGCTTGGCGGGGAGTCTGCTTCTCCCACTGACCCTACCCCCTCTCATGTGCTCTCTCTCTCTCATTTCTCTCTCTCTCAAATAAATAAACAAAATCTTTAAAAAAAATAAACAACAACAAAAAATAAAAGTGGTATCTGCTATGGCCCAGCAAGGAAACAAATGACGTTACAGATTTAAACTGAGAGAATTTTGTCTGAATTGCTAATGAGGCAAAAAGTTGTTAGCTAAGTAACTGAAAGGGTAAAAAGAGAATGATAAGCTCTCATGGAGGTAGCAACTGCAAGAAACATCTACCACCCTTGGGAATAGACTAGAATTACCACAACTTAGAAACTTAAAAGAGGATCCCAGGGGGCCAGGAACCAGACCTTGGAAGAGGGAGCACCAGCCTGCTGGCCCTAGTGCCTCTGAGGAACAGCACATGATGAAGCTGGTTCTGCAAGTTTTGGAAAAACTGAAATCTGGATTCAGTATTTTCTGTGGGAAGGAACTGCCCTTGTTGGGGTAAAAAAAGAATTGCTGGGATGATACTCACAGAATCAAGAGGAAGCCAGGAGGCCCACAGGAAGCAATCAGGAAGGTGCAAATCCCTTCTTCCTCCACTAGGCTCCCAGTTTCCTCTGGCGCTTCCTATTGGTCGAATATAACATGTCTTCTGGCAAAGAAGAAATGTTGGGTTCCAGTCTCACCTTCAGTATCAGAATGCAGAGAGGAGAAAGGTGGGTTTGGAACTGAAAGGCATACCTTAGTAAGTGGCACAGGGGATTTCTCTTCTACCACTCACTACTCCTTTATTTACTCTTCTCATCCTTTTAAAGTCCTTAACACTGACCTCTTAATTTTCATTTCTACCTACATACCATTCCCATCCTCTGCTTTGCCCAAACTGTGATCACAGTGGTTTACTTGTTACTTCTAGTTACCTTGTGGTTTTTCTGTTAAAATGTTTCATAACTACCTGTTTTACTATATAGGAAAGCCAATTTCATCCCCAGCGTGGTAGTGAAATTGGGTTAATTTAGGGTTGACTGCTTTCTGAAGAGTTCTTAGGTGGATTACCAGGGGGGGATACACTGATATCACAGAATAGTGTATTGAGTAATACAGTAGGGCAGTGAGTAAAGTAACTGGTGGGAATCTCCAGGTGTTAATTATCCAGACAGTTTGTGTTTCTGTACAAGTAAAAATGTAGATCAAGCAAGATATGCATATTATTTTCTCATTGTGTCAGGGTGTTGATTTGTTCTGTCTATAGCATTCTAGCTAGAATTCTAGCTAGAGAAAATTCTATACCAGAGTATACAATGGATGATCCCCCTGGAAGAGCATGATGTGTAGGTAGGAGCAGAAAGCCTATCATGGAAAAAATTCAAGCCCTGTAGAAAGAAAATAACCAAAGCCATTAGCAGCTGAACTCATAAGCTATAATAAAATGATAAAATGTAACAAAGCTGTAGCAATTATCATATCAATTTACCCAAACTTTTCTGATCCTTTTCACATTCATCATTCCAGCAAAATAATACCCAGATGTAGTAATTACAGGAAATTTCCACATCTGTTGGCAAAAACTCAGAAGACTTTGGCCCATCAAAAGTCTTACTGCATTAGCAGAAGCTGTGTAAATGGGCCATTCTGTAGTTACAAGGCAAGACCTTTTGGCTTTGGTTCAGTTTTTAAGTGACTCTAAGGGAAATTTCATACTGGGTTTTATTGACTATGAATTGCTATTTCTCTTTAACCAGAGCACATGCTTTTTATAAAATACAATGCTTAAGGTATATAATTATGCATTATCCAACTGCAAAACAGGGAATTGATACCTTTGCTTAAAATGCAGATAAAAGCTAACACTTTTTCAGTCGAGAATTGTCTCAATTTTATGAAAAAATGAAAATTTTGCAGATTATATCATATGAAAAAGTTTTGTTGCTCAGAAAAGTTTTATTGCTCATTATACCATTTACTATTTTAAAAATTATTTCTAATGTTATAATTCAGCTCTTAGTTAATTGGCATATATTTGGCATCTAAGATTCCGTAACTAAATCAGGTCTGGATGCTTAGCTGCTCAGTGTCTCAATAAACAGTTAAATACAAGGCATAGAAAACTGTACTTTATGTGAAAATTACTCCATATAAAGCAAACATTACACAAGGATTATTATTTGGCCTTGTACTGCTGTTATATAGCCCTTTAAAATGTAAACTCCTGTGTAGGTTAGGACAACTTTATTTATTTATTTATTTATTTATTTATTTATTTATTTGGTGCTGACTACTTTATTTTTTGGCAGTTTTACATTTCATAAGTGTTTTAACAACTTTTTTTCCTTTGAGGAGGAATCTGAGAAAAGGAATTAAAAATACACTTTATTTTCATATTATAATCAACACCATCAATAGTACTAAAGGCATAAAGAGAACATACCACTAAAATGGACAGATTTACAATGGATATAAATTTGAGATAGTGATATATATTAATGTAATGGCTTGGATATCAGTCAGGGTATTAACTGGAAAACACCAAGTATTCAAAACAGAAGGAATTTAATGTAGGTGATTAGTAACATAGGTGATAAAAGAATTATGAAGCCATCAGGCTGGTGAGGCAACTCAGAATTTAATAACTGCAGGAGCTATCATCCCTGGGCTGGAGTGCCAAAGAGTAGAAGTAATTTTACCAAAGCTCAGAGCACAGGGTCACCAGTGATAAGATGCAGTCATAATAGGCCTATCAGTTGGAGTTGGCAGTTTAAGAGAGAGTAAAAATATATTGAGAATCCCACTTGTAGCCCAGGGGAAGGAATACAGCTGTCTGCTTCTCCCTTTCTTCCCACTTTCCAGTGACCCACCAGTGCTTCCCTGAGCCAGAAGCCAAGAGACATGGAAACCTAGAAGTGCAGTTGGCAGAATTTGGTCCCTTTTATACCCACAGCCACCTAACCCCCTTGATACAAAGGCAAACAAGGAAAGCAGCAGGGTGGAAGGATCTTAGTGCGAACAGATTCTGGAAAGTCAAGATTATTAAGTAAACAATATAACTTACGAGCCAAAGGCATCTCTCATTAACTCTTTCTTGGCACTTCAACATTCTGAATATGGTATACAATTTCTAGGAAATCCAATTTTTCCTACAGGTTACTTTAACAAATTAAAAATATATATTTTACAAAATACATAGAGAAAAATAATAAATTTCATCTTTTAAAAAATTTTATAATACCATCTAAACTTTTTAATGGCAATGTGATTTATTTCTCTTGGTTGAAGAGAGAAAGATCCCTTGAAATGGAAGGACAAGATAAGGGCAAAGGACCAAGGATAGACATTTGTTTTTGCTGCTGCATTAAAAAGAAGCAGTAAGGGAGGTAGGTCATAGTTCCACTATAGAAATCCAGCAGGGTGATGCAGGTCCTCTTTGATCTGGCTGGTATCATAACCAGAAGAGATGGCAACAGAGTCAGACGTTATACTTGACAGACAAGGCTGGCCAGCAAAGAAGTTGAGAATCAGAGTTAGAAATTAGTGCTGTAGCTTCACTAAAAAAGAGAAATGTGCTTGCAGACTGAGTTGCCTTTCAAAGGCTCTGGCTTATTCCTGAAGCTCCCAGGCTCACTGAACTAGGGAAGTGAAATTTTATCAACCAGCTTCCAGTTGAAGCTTCATACCTGAGAATAGGGTTCAAATAGCGATTAGGTGGTCAGTGAATGGTTCTGACAGCCCTCTGGTCTGTTTATGGCCCACATCTGGCCTGGATAAGTTATTCTGTCTCCTAGGATGAGTCAACAGGGAAAGCACATATTCCAACAAATTGAGGTCTATGGGAATACTCTTCAACATTGAAAGGAATATAATATAGAAGATGTGGAAAAAATATAGATTTAAAAAAGATTTACTACAGGAAAATTAAAATACATTTTACAACCTTTCTGCATTGAGCTAGTAAAATAATTCAAGGAATCAGACTTTATGAAAAGAGCCAGGAACTGTTCAGTTAATATAAAAGATGGAAATAAAAAGGAAGCTGGGAGATGAGAAAATATTGTAATTTTTAGTAGGAAACAAAGTTTAATAGCAGAATTGAAATCTGCAGAACACACCAAAGAACAGAATAAATATTATGTGAAATTGTATCAGTGGTATAAACAAACTGGATAGATCTGAAATGAAATGGAATTTGATAGAAGGAAAATGATGAGAGATTATTATGGATCAAGAAGACTTAATTTAGTGATCTAATATAAGAAAAAATGTATTTCTGAATAAGAAAACAAATGGAAAAAGTCAACAATGCAAAATACAATAAAAGGAATACATTCTGAAATAAGGAATGTTAAATCACCTGAATGTGATTTCAAATTTTCCTTATTTACCAAGAAAAATTAATTAAAAAAACCTCAGACATATTATGGTAAATTCTGCTTTTTTTCAAGAATATGGATTAATCAAGCACTCAAGACATTTAGGTACAAGAATTTAGCTTTGATATATCTTTGTATTTCTAATGCCTCTCATTGAGCCTGCCATCCCCATCTTGCAGATGGAGACAGTGAAATTAGAAAGATTAAATAATTTTCTTAAAGTCCTGTAACATCTGCTCCACAAACGCTATGTTGGTAAAACTGGAAGGAATGATAACGTTAAGTAAGTTTTAAGGGCATGATTCTTGACAAGAAAATAATACGTGTATTGTATATTAAGTACTCTAGTTGAGATTGATTCCCAAAATATATGAAGGAAAATGATCATAAAAAGGAGAGAAAGAAGTGGGTTTCTGGGTTCAGTTGAAGAGCCAGCATGCTCTATGGAAAGCAACTCACTTTGAGGATCAATGGCAAGGAGGCTGAGCTGCTAGAAACTATTCCTGATGAATTCATGGCATAATGGGTAGACAGAAATAAAAACTTGGAATGGGAAACAGTATGTTAAATAGTACACAAGAATTTATAATAAAAAACAGTTGTCCCATATCTTCTCCTAACCTCTAATTCACTTACCCAGAGCAATGCCATTAAGCGTTTTTATTTCAGTTCTTCTGACACTTGCACTTTTTCTTCCCAAATATAGTTATATATACCGCTCTTTAAAAATGTCTCTGTTGTTCAGATTTAAGCAGGTAGTCAACTATTTTGAAACCGTTGAACAAATATCTTTTTTTATTCCTTCTTTTTTCTCCCATAGCAGTTCTGTTGTCATAGGTAAAAGAAAAAGGAAAGTCAAATGGAATATGGAGAATATGATGTAGAGGGAGTGCTTGCCAGATAAGAAGTGGAGTAAATGAAAACTGTTTGCAGTCAGTGGAACGTGGGAAAGAGAAGAGGGAGAGAAGCAGTAAAAACACCTATTTGCACACTTTGCCCTAGCTCCCCACCACTGGGAAAGAGGGTGGAGGACTGTGTGGTTGAGGGAAAGCCGAAGACAGTGAGGTCTGCGGAAATGTATTCTTGCACAAACACAGCAAGACACACATGGGGGCTTAGTGTGGTTATGAGGAGAAAGGGTGTAATTTATGACTTTGTGATATACAGTCAATTCACCAGTTCCTCATGTCTTGTGGGGACGGGGAAATAGCTGAGATGAAAAACAGCTGGCCTGCTATGGGGGCTGCAGGGAGGAGGTTTGAGATGTTTGGATGTGTGAACTAAGCCAAGGGCCAGAGGGAGACTTTGCTGAGACCTGGAGGAATGGGCAGCTGGAAAGAGCCAAAGTGGGGTTAAGTCAAAAAGGGAAGTTCATCAGTCCCGAAGGAGCTGAAAGAACAAAACACAATTCTTTTTTGCAAATGTTAGCAGAAGCCAGTGGGGTACCCAGGCACATTAAGGAACAACCCTGAGGGGGCCAGAGGACCTAGGGGAACAGTACAGGAGCTCACATAACCCTCTCCTACTTAGACTTGATATCAAGTTGGGGTAGGAGGGGAGGAAAGTATATGAGGGGGAAGAAATTTTGCAGACAAGGCATTTACCTAGAATAAGCTGAATTATTAAAAAAAAAAAAAAACCAGTTTAAACTGGAAACAATAGATTTAACAGGAGCGTTGTCAGAAAGATTAGATCATATTAGAAAAAACAACTACATTATTTTTGTACTGCTGAGTGGTAGTGAGTTTATATTCCCATACAAATTGTATATTCAGTCTTCTATTTATTAATCAATTTCTTTTTCTTTCTCAGTCTGAAAGATGGAAGTATTTTCTTTTTTGTTTTTCCTTCCACCTTTCCTTCTTTTTCCACCTTCCAACAGCTGTCTCCTGTACTTTTACATATATGTGGTCAAAGTGGATAAAAATTGCAATCTATTTTGTAACTGTTAAGTTTTATAGCTTTTCTTAAAAGTTGATTCTAAAAGCAGAAAATTTGAGAGTCATCTTCTTGCTTTATTGCCTGGACTGTTTCATGCCTTTAATTGAAGGCCATTTAATTCCTTTTCCAATTTGAATAGCTTATTTATATTTGGATTCTGATTATCTTCTATTCTTTTTCTTTCCTAGAGTCTTACTGTGGTTGCCCTCTAGACTTGCTGAACCTTTGAAGTGCTGGGACTTCCTTTTATTGCTCTCCTTAGTTAGATCCTTTGTTTCTTATTCTATGTTTACACCCTCATTTCTTTTCCAGAGCAAATCCTGAAATAATTACTTGGGTAAGAGGTAAATATTCTTATACTTTGCATGTCTAATTATATCTTTATTTTACCTACCTATTAATAATGATATCTTTATTTTACCTCCATATTTAGTAATGATGTGAATGGATGCAGAATTCTGGACTAAAGTAACTTTTTCTATGTTTTTGAAGGCATTGCTTCATTGTGTTCTACCTGTAGTATGTCAGTTGGACAGTGAGATGCCAGTGTTTTTCTTATCGCTTTGAATATAATATGTTTTTCTGTCTTTTTAGATGATGTTCTCTTTTAAAAATTGAGATATTATTGATTATGCATATATATTGATAATTGATATATAACATTAGTTTCAGGTGTACAGCATAGTGATTCAATATTTGTATATATTGCAAAATTATCATGACATGACAATAAGTCTAGTTAATATCCATCACCATGCATGGTTACAAATTTTTTTCTTGTGATTGGAACTTTTAAGATCTACTCTCTTAGCAATTTCAAATATACAGTACAGTATTGTCAACTGTAGTCACCTATGACTTACTTATTTTATAACTGGAAGTTTGTACTTTTCGAACCCCTTCACCCATTTCACCCAACCACCCTCCTTGCCTCCTAAGGATGATTTTATTCTTGAAATAGTTAAGTTTCATATTGCTATGTCCAATTATGGATCAGCTTTCACTTGTCCTGCTATTGCAAGGTATTCCCTTTTAATCTGAAGGTTTCTTTCTTCTTCCTCTGGGGAAATTATGCTTATTTTATTTTTCAAATGATTTTATGTTCTCAATTTGATATTTTTGTTTTTTGTTTGTTTGTTTTATTTTCTGTTGTTACATCTTATAGATTTGTCTTCTGGATCTCTTATGTTTTTTCCTCACATTTTTTATCTCTTAATTTTATTTCCTCTTTGTTGGAGCTTTCTTAAACTTTATATTCCAACTCTTCTACTTATTTCGAATAGTGACCATCATATATTTAATATGCATCACTCTACTTAATAGCTCCAAACTGAGAACTACCCAAATGTATGTCACCAATAGTATAAAGTCACACAGTAGAATGAAGTGGAATTCAATGAGATGAATGCAACGCTATGGATGCAATGAAATTTATTTCAGGAATACAATGTTGATTAAAGAAACCAGGCACAAAAGAGGACATATAGTATAATTCCAATTATGTGAAGCTAAAAGAAACAAACAAATGAAGCTAAACTAACAAACAGAGCTAGCTGTTAGAAGTCAGAATATTAATCGCCTTTGGAGGGGAGAATAAGGACTAGAAGGAGCAGAAAGGTCTCTGGTGTCAGTATGCTCTGTTTGCATATACGGGTGCTAATTACACAAATGGATACAGTTTGTGAAATTTATCAAGGTGTGTACTTTTCTGTACTTACACTACACTTGAATAAAGAGTTTAAAAGAGCAACAGTAAATCGGTAAAAATAATATTGGCAATATATTTTACACAAAATATTATTTATAAAGAGAGCTCTTCAAAATGAAGAAAAAGATAAATACTCCATTTAATATGTAGAAAGAACAAGAATTTAAAAAAATGTATATGAATATATACAAGTAACTAATAAACATTTAAAAAACATTAAAAGTCTTTGGTGAGTAAACAAATGTAAAGTAAAATGGATATGGCACATATCAAAATGGAGTAAAATGAGGGAAATGCTCCATGTCAGTAAAGCTTTGGGAAGCTGAATACTCTGAAATATTGCACAGGGGATTAATGCTGGTAGAAAGTCTCTTGAGGATGAATTGGCCATGACTACAACAATGACAACAAAGAGCAATAAAAGTGGATACTCTGTGGCCTGCTATTAAGCCTAAGAGTTGGTCCTTAAGAATTTGTTTATGGATGTTCATAAATATTCCATTACATCAATTATTTATCAAAGCCTGATTTATCAGAGCTAAAAAATTTACCAACTAAGCTTAACAATAAGAGATGGGCTAATCAATTTGTGTTAAAGTTTTACAATGGTATCTTATCTTGTGCAGCCTTTAAAAATGGTGCTGTGGATGAGTATTTCATTATACTCAAAGATGTTAAGAATACATTATCAAGAAAAAAATTCCCAAACCACATAAATCTGGTTTTTTTAAGTGTACTTTTTGTGCACTTTTTCTCCTCTGAAGGGAAATGGAATGGAACTCATCAAAATATGGGATTCTGTCTCTTATATATGAACTATGAGTAAGTTTAATTTTCTTAGTTTATTTTATGGATTTTCGCATGTTTCTGTAATCAACAAAAAAAGTATTTGTCATTTTTATTTTATTTATTTGAGAGAGAGAGAGAGATCACATGTGCATGCCCTCGGGGTGGGGGAGGGGCAGAGGGTGAGATCATCTTAGGCAGACTCCTTGCTGAGCCCTGAGCCCATCATGGGGGCTCCATCCCAGGACCCTGAGATCACAACCATGAGCAGAAACTAAGAGACACTTAACCGACTGTGCCACTCAGGCGCCCCAGTATTTGTCATTTTTAAAAGATAAAAGATATTTAGAAATATTGATATTTTGCTTTACAAGATAAATTATCCAGATTCACAGAACTTTCATTTTTGCCTTTCTGTGACAAAGTATCTTGATCCTTTCTCTTTATGCAATTTTTAGTGCTATTAAGCACATCATTTTAATTTCATATGCTAGAGAGTTATTTTTATTCCATTCAAAGTTAAGTAATTATGTTTTTAGAAAGAGTAAAAAACAAGTAACAAAAAAATCTTGTCTCATGTACAGGGAGTGAGTCAAATTATGTAATTCTAGCACAGAAGCAATGAGCAGACACATTAATTTTGGGTGTCTCTGCCATTTAAGCAAGAAACATAAATACTCCATTCAGTTTGTGAGTTTGGTACAGAGGCCAGATACAACATCAACTAATTATATTCAGGCTACAGAAAAGCAGGACTGAGACTGACCAGGCTATAGGACTCTGCATCTTTCTCTGGATGATTTAGGATCTAATCAGTGGCATACGTCAGGCCCTAAAGGGAATGACATTCCTAATTAAAAAGCTGAAGACTTAGTTATACAATCTTGGTAACAGTAGAAAGTGTGATATTGAAAGTTAAGTTTATAATTGCAAGTCTAATTTTCTTTAGAATTTTTGCAGCACTACATTTCACTTAATTTTCCATTCATATGCAATAAAATTACTGATGTAAAACAGTTGTGCTATATTGCATGGATGCTTTTAAAAGTGTATTTTGCAGGTGCTTAAAAACAAGGATAGTCTTTTGTGAGAAGCAAGAGAGAAAGTACAAGAAGTAATATTGATAAAGGCGTTTCTTAGAAATGTCTATATATTCCAAAATAGCAGTTAAGTTAATCAACTATATGGAGTTTCCTCTGAGTTGTCTGTTTTTCTTTTTAATTATGATAAGTGCAATGATTATATAAATATAATCTAATTTACCCTAGTGTTCAAATAGTTAAATTCAATCTACATTTGTAGAGCAGGTGTGAGTCTCAGGCCATGCAGTGTTTTACTTTTTATATTACTTAAATTAATTTTTATGTTCATCTCTAATTTTGCCAGCTGGTAAAAATTTAATCTTAGTCAGTTCAGGTTCATCCACTCTTCGGCCTGGACTTCCATTAAGTTCCAGGAGGTTTACAGAGTGTGCATGGGAGGGGAGAGGATGTCTGTTACTCAGTGTCCTCTCTATCCTGGTGGCAGCTGGTGGTTTATCCTCATTACCATCTTGTCTTTAGTTACTGGTCTCTTTAAGTAGCTACTGGTCATCCTTTGTCCCTAGCACTATGCCTTGCCAGTTGTCCACTTTACTTCCTTTCCCGTCCTATACCCTATTGGGCTTTAGGAAACTATGGATCTGGCTAAGGTTATCATCACTTTGGTGACTGTGCTGGGATGTACAGAATCGTATTGCACCTTGTGTATGGGAAACTCTGTCTTCTACATCTCCACATTTTTGTTTGTAGGAACCAACTTGAGACTAATCTATAAGACCCCCATACAAAGTTTTGAGCATATTAAAAAATCGCACTCCCTTTGGTCAGATGAGCTGTGAGAGCAGAAGTACACTTTTGTAGATGTGCTCCTTGCAGATGGGTATAGTGCCACCTTGGGCACATGGCTTGGTATGTTGAATGTGAGCTGGATTTCAATCTCTTTATCTCCCAAGTGCCATGATTCAAAATACATTTTTTTTTAAATGCCCAGTGGCTACCTCTTCGCGGCAATATATAATTGTTTAGAAAACCAGTGTTTAGGCATCTACCAATATACCCAGCAGTACAATTATCAGACCTATATTTCTCAATTGTACCTAGAAGGCAAGTTATATTGCTGTTAAATGCCTTGCTTGAGTCACGGTGCACAGTGTATGTGCCATTACCCAGATCTAAATGTAAATACTCTGTCTTTTAAAATGAAAGTAGTCTTCCGTGAAGTTTGGTAGTGAATCATTACTATTTCTCATTATCATCGATAGGTTTCATAAAGTACTCACAAATGATCTTTAAATAGTCTAAAATTTGCCTTAATTACAGTGTCTTGCATACTAATACAATATTTCTAGAAAGAAATTTTCCCTCCTTACTGCCATCTCTGAAAGTAAACATTCTGTAGCCCTTCTGATGTGTAAGGTATTATGATGGATAATATCTGCTATATATATTTGAAATATCAATATGTCATTTCTGAGTGTATAGGGTTTGGGGAATGGAGTTAAAGAAGGAAAATTATATATCATTGAATGTCTATGATATTTTAGGCCTATTTTATTTATTTTTTTTAAAGATTTTATTTACTTGAGAGAGTGAAAGAGAGAGAGCACGAGCAGGGGGAGGGACAGAGGGAGAAGCAGACTCCCCACTGAGTGGGGAGCCCTATGGTGGGCTCAGTCCTGGGACTTGATCCTGGGACTCTAGGATCATGACCTGAGCTGAAGGCAGATGCTTAACCCACTGAGACACCCAGGAGCCCCAGGCATATTTTATTGTATTTATTTTTTTCTACCTGATTCATGTGCTCAATATTATTTTTATTCTCATTTTATGGGTAAGAAAATTTATGCTGAGAGGTCATACAATCAAAGACAAAAATGTATCTGATTCCAAAGTCAGTGCTATTTCAGTTCATCAGTTGTGCTCTACTTTAGTGTATATAATACCAATTTATTAAGAAGCAGATTCTTGGATCCTTATCCCTGGAGATAGTGATGGAGTTAGTCAAAAGGGGACACTAGGATCTGATTTTTAACAAGCAATCCAGGTGATTTTGATGCAGCCAGTCTGTAGGTCACAGTCTGAACAATTGTATTAAAACGTATGTCCTCAGAAAGTGACAATCCTATATGGGACCACTAGTGCATACAAAATTCCAGTAAAGGTAAACTGGGCTTATTCTATAATGCAGTTACAAAGTACTCCTTTATCATAAAGCAAATTTGAATCTGGAAGACATTTAATCTGAGTATTAAAAGTTGGCTTTGGGGGTGCCTGGGTGGCTCAGTCGGTTAAGCCTCTAACTCTTGATTTTGGCTCAGGTCCTGATCTCAGGATCATGAGATCGAGCCCCAAGTGCGGGCTCCATGCTCGGCAGGGAGTCTTCTTAAGATTCTCTCCCTCTCCCTCTCCCTCTCCCCCTCACCCATCTTGTGCATGCGCTGTCTCTCTCTCAAATAAATACATCTTTAAAAAAAAAAAAGTTGGCTTTGAGGTAACAGGAGGATGTGATCCTGAAAGGGTCAGTAACAGGTAAATGAAATTAAGCATGGCTAGAGATTATGGTGCAGGGTAAGAGGCATAGTAGATGATAACTTTTGCAGTTAGAGTGTGCTTAGGTCACATGCCCAAAACTGATCTGTGAAAAATTACCCTGTTTTTTTGTAATGTGCATCGTCTCTCTCTCTCTTTTTAAGGATAGTAGTGATGTAGATTAGATCTATGTTTTAGATGATAAAAAATAAAAGGCATTAGGAAGAATGACTGGGGAAGGAGTTATAATCCACTTTAGAAAAAGCTCTGGTTTTAGATCAATATATGTATAATAAGTATCTGAGAGAATAAAAAGTGAATGGAATGAAGGGGTCAAATCTCAAATGCTTTATATTAAAATTGGCTGGATGTGTTGATTGACTATATTAGCTGAAAAAAAGACAAATATTTCTTTAACACTAAATCAAGGTGACTGGAAATGTGGCAGTGCCATGAACTCTGAAAGGAAACATAAAAAACAGACTTGAGTGGGGCATATGAGTTCAAGTTTTGATTTAATGTATTTGAGGTTCTAACAGGGTATCACTGTGGAGCTAGCATTATATAGCCACTTGGAAGTATAGATTTGGAACAAAGTAGGAAGGCCAAAGCTGATGTATACACTCGAGAGTATTCTGCATGATGAGTTCATAAAACCAGGAGCACGGTTGACACTAAATGTGGTATATCAACCTAGAAGATTTTTGCGTCCTGAATTTGAGGAAATATACTTCCAAGAGGTAACTGAAGAAAAATTAACCATTAAAGAATATAGAACAGACACGAGAAAGACACAAGAAAAGGCCAAGAAAATCCAGTGTCATAAAGCTATAAGGGAAAGAGAGGCAATACAGAGGGGACATTGGTTCTGAATATTGCAGTATGGTCAGGATTTATGGAAAAGAGAACCAGTCATCTGATTTGGAAATAAATCATTAGGCAGCTTTGATAAGGAAGAATTTTAGCAGGTAGTGGACAAGCAATCCTGGTGTCAGTGTGTTGGAGTTGAGGCTAAATAAGGAAGTATAGCCTGCAAACCTAGATGACATCTTCAAGAATAGCCTGGCTATGAGGTAAACAGAGATAAGGGATAATAAATAACCTGAGCAAAACACAGGGTAAAGAGAGAAGGTGATTTTTTTTTGTTTTAAGAACTGGGGAAATTGAGTATGTTTATAAACTGAGATGAAAATAGTCAAGAGACAGGGTGACTTGAAAGGGTAGAAGAGGAAGAAGATGATTGGACAAAAAGAAAAAAGATGAGATTAAAAGCTTAAGGGAAAGGGAAAGGATGAACCTCTTTGAAAAATAATCAGCTATGGAGTATTCTCTGTCAGGTCTTAGAAATCTCTTTTAATTTTCAGAACATCTTTAAGGTATATGTATTTTACACATGAAGAAATTGCTGTGATAAAGAATTAGCTTAAGGTTACCCAATAAGAAAATGGCAAGTCCTTTTTTTTCCTTCAGTTTTTTATGTCATCTCCTTTCTTTGTATTAGAAAGTAAATAATAAAAAATCAGGAATTAAAGAACATTAGGTAAAGAGTAAAAGGAATTTGAAGAAAGTTATTTGGGTATTTTTAACATTTTAAATCAATAAGGAGATGAAGTCATTTGCTCATAGATTTGACTGAGTCTAGAGATGGGCAAAGGTGAAAACTACTGGGGAGGGAGGTTATTGAAGATAATTAATTTAAGATAAATAAAATAATAATTTGTGATTAATATTCAGTATTCAGATGTAGTTAGACTCCATGCCTTGTGAGGTCAGCTGGCACAATAATGTGAATTTTGCCATGTTTGGTCATTTCAAATGGATATGGAGAAACAGCAGTATTAACATAGAACTAGAAACTGCTAAGGTATGTAAAACAATAGGTCAGTTCTTGGCTGCTGATGAGAGAGCATGGCTTACTGATTGACCATGGTCAGGCTTGGTAAGGAATTGAGTGAGGCTGGAAGGTGGGGTAACAGGACAGGATGAAGAGTTTGAGTTGTGCAGGAAAATTCAGACTTTGAAGGATGCACACATTGGAAGATTTCAAACTGCTGCTGTTAACAGATTTTGGAGGTAAATCAGTGAAGGTGATGATGGGCTCCATGTTTCCTAGTTGTGTGGGGAGCTGAAAGGGAGATGATGGTTGTTAGGGTCAAGATGTTTTGAAACATAGGGTCTCTGGTTTTGGAAAGGTTATCAGTGTGAACAGTCATGTAAATTATAATAGTCCCCCCTTATCCATGAGTTTTGTTTAGGTGGTTTCAGTTACCCACTGTCAACCATGCTCTGGAAGCAGATTATCCTTCTTCTGACATATTGTCAGAAGGTGAATAATAGCCTAATGCCATGTCACAATGCCTACATAATTCACCTCTCTTCATCTTATGATGTATGCATTTTATCATCTCACATCATCACATATAGGAGAGTGAACAGAGTATAATATAATATTTTGGGAGGGACCATATTCACATAATTTTTATTACAGCATACTGTTACAATTGTTCTATTTTATTAATAGTTACTGTTATTCATCTCACTGTGCCTAATTTATAAATTAAACTTTATCATAGTTATGAATGTATAGGAAAAATAGTATATATAGGTTGTAGTACTATCCACTGTTTCAGGCATCCTTTGAGGTCTTGGAAAGTATCCTCCACAGATAAGGTGGGACTATTGTATAGTCCAGGGAAGAGCGGAGATACTGAGCATTATGGAGTAGTGTCCTGCAAATCATTTAGGTGATGAATGGAGAAAGTATTGTAAATATATGAAGTGAATTATGGAACAGAGGAAATGGGAAGGAAACATAGGAAATAAAGAGGATGTCAGCTTATCTTCCTGTTCTTATGAGAAGACAATTTGCATGGAATATGACACAGTTTATGCAAGTAATAATTTAATTTATCCTTAAAATAATTCTGAAGGTGACAATTTCTAATTAAATAGAGAATGCTATTAATTTATTTGCAGAGTTATTTAATCAAGGCTAGGTCTTAACATATGATATCCTGGAGAAATTAGATTAGTATTGAAGCATTTAGGTTATTTCCATTAGCACAGAATGTTGTAACAGTGACCAAGTAGAAATTTTGTGGTCTTCAACTTGTGATATGGGTCAATTAAGTAAAAGTGGTGAAATTAAATAGACAGTAATGATCAAGAGCCATGAACCAGATACTGCCTATGTTACCTTGCAGGTTTGGATCCTACTGAGTAACCTAAATTATCTAAAAGTCTTGGTACTGAGTATGTACAGAGAAAAGAATGTAGTAAAGAACTAAATATTTGCTACTAAGAAAAGGCAAGCAGATTCCAGTTTATTTGGAGTTCAGATCACTTCACACAAGTCTTCAAGATTTCTCATTACAGTTTTTTAAGCAGTGTTCTGCTAAGCAGTGTTCTGCTGTGAAGAAATAATATTTAAAGCCTATAGTTATTTAGAGTTCAAATATTTTTCAGTTGCAAAGATCTCTGTGGTATCTTTTTTTAAGGAGGAGATTTTCACTTTCAGTTGTATTAGTAGGCCCCATTAAAGCTGACACAAAAGTTTCGGAGAGCACTTTCTGACATTTACATCATGTGCTTGCAGTAAAAGTAATGATAAAGTTTAGGTACTGTATTCTCTTTGCCAGAATGAAGTCTCTCTGGAAAGAGTTAAATGGATACCTTGGCATGTAAACCTCTTGTTTGATCTGTGTAGCTTACTTTGATAATGATATAAAATGATTATAGTAACAAAAATCATACCTTAGTTAAAGGTGTACTTGCCATTACAAAGCAGTATTTGGATTTGTAGTTGAGTCATAACAAATATGTGGCTGAATGAAAATTGAGGTATATCAGGCCTCAATCTGGAGGAATGCAGGGGAGAAAATTTCACTTATTTATGGTTATTCTAGAAAGCATAATACCACATTATATGTTATTGAATTAACAATTTGTTTTGGATTAAATATTCCACAGTGTCATCCACTCTTTTCTTTTTTTTGAAATAACTTCAGACTTATAGAAGAGTTGTGAAAATGTTACAGTTTATATATACCCTTACAGTAGCTGCCTCTAATGTTAAAAATTTATATAATCAGAGAACAATTATTAATGTTGGTACAATATTATTAACTGTGCTGCAGACCACATTCAAATTTCAACATTTTTTCTTCTAATATCCTTTTTCTGTGTCAGAATCCAGTCTAAAATTCCACACTGCCTTTGTTATGTTTTTATACTCTCCAGTCTGTGACAGCTCCTCAGTTTTTTCTTGTATTTCATACCTTGACATTTTTGATGAGTATGGGAGTTATTTCGTAGGATGTCTCTCAATTTGACTTTGTCTGATGTTTTCTCATTAGATTGAGGCTATACAATTTTGGCAAGAATACCCCAGGAATAATGTTATGTCCATTTGTCCCACTGCATCGTATCAAAAGCATATTATGGTGATGTATCGTATTTACTAAAAAAAGCAATGTTAACCCAGATCATTTGGTTAAGGAGGTAGCTGCTGGCTTTCTTTAGTGTTACTATTTTTTTTTCCTTGTAATTGATAGCTATCTTGAGGGAGATACTCTGAGACTATGCAAATATCCTATTTTTCCTCAAACTTTGTCCACTACTTTTAGCATTTATTCTCACTGCAACAATTACTGTAATGTTGGTAATTGACCATCTGAGAATAAAAAGGCACATTTCCCCTAGTAATAGTATATTTAAATGAGAAATGCAAACTCAAATCAATCAACAGTTTGTTTTTTATAGAGTTACCTGTAGCTGATATCTACAGATTAATAATCTCAACTATATCCTGAAAGAGGTATGGGATATTAGATAATGAAACAGAAAATTTAATTCTATCCCTATATTTTCTGTATGATTGAAACTTCACTTCCATTCTGAGATCCTTGGGTGAAGCAGAAACAAGCTGATGTTTTGGTACCTGGCATGGTTTGCAATGAAATGTTCAGGCTTCTCAGAATTCAGGTGAATATTGTAGACTGAGGTCAACGTCACTGTATATCCTTAAAGTAAAGGTAATTTTAGAGCCCTTTTGACCCTGAGGATTCCCCAATTACACAGGTCCAGAAATAGCAAATTGAAGTGGTATTTAATCCTAATCCCCTTTCTATTTCAGTCTTACTATTATTATTCATTAGTTTTTCCTTCTGTAACATTTCCCAATCAGTTTGGTTGTTTGATTGATTTTGTAGACTCTAGGCTTCTGAATATTTGTGACACAATAGCACTAACCTTTCTTCTCCTTTCTTCTTTTTACTTTATCTTGCTCTTATTGGCATGGAATCCCAAAGAAATAGGGTGGAGAATTTTAAAAGTTATTTTAAAAGCCCTAAAGAATTTCAGTTTTCTAAAAAAAAAAAAAAAAAAAAAAAAAAGAATTCCAATTTTCTATAACAAACCTAGGTTATATTTACATAGAATTGATCCTAAGGAAAATATTTTTTAATTTTTAAATTTTAATTCCAGTATAATTAACATACAATGTTATATGAGTTTCAGGTGTACAAAATAGTGATCCAGTTCCATACATCACCCAGTGCTCATCATGAAAAGTGTACTTCTTAATCCCCATTACCTATCTCACCCATTCCCCCACCTGCCTCCCCTCGGTAACCATCAATTTGTTCTCTGTAATTAACAGAGTCTGTTTCTTGGCTTCTCTCTCTTTTTTTTCTTTGCTCATTTGCTTTTTTTTTTTTTTTTAATTCCACATATGAGTAAAATCATATAGTATTTGTCTTTCTCTGATTGACTTATTTCACTTAATACTATACCCTGTAGCTCCATACATGTCTTTGCAAATGGCAAGATTTCATTCTTTTTCATGGCTGAATAATATTCCATTGTATACCAACTTTTCTTTATCCATTCATCTATTTATGAACACTTGGACTGCTTCCATAATTTGGCTATTGTAAATATATATTATAAATATATAAACATCAGGTGCATGGATCCCTTTGAATTAGTATTTTTTGTATTCTTTAGGTAAATACCTAGTAGTGCAATTGCTGGATCATAGGGTTCTATTTTTAACTTTTTGAGGAACCTCCATACTGTTTTCCACAGTGGCTGCACCACTTTGCATTCCTACCAACAATGCTAGAGGGTTTCTTTTTCTTCACATCCTTGCCAACACTTGTTTCTTGTGTTTTTTATTTTAGCCATTTTGACAGGTGTGAGGTGATAATCTTACTAGCTTTGATTTGCATTTCCTTGATGATGAGTGATGTTGGGCTTCTTTTTTTGTGTTTGTTGACCATCTGGATGTCTTCTTTGAAGAAATGTCTGTTCATTTCTAATGCCCATTTTAAATAGGATTATTTGTTTTTTGGGTGTTGATTTCTTTAAGTTCTTTACATATTTTGAATACTAACTCTTTATCAGATATGTCATTTGCAAGTATCTTTTCCCATTCAGTAGGTTGCCCTTTAGTTTTGTTTCTTCTTTTGCTGTGTAGAAGCTTTTTATTTTGATGAAGTCCTAATATTTTATTTTTGCTTGTATTTCCCTTGGGAGGCATATCTAGAAAAATGCTTCTACAGTTGATGTCAGAGACATTACTGCCTGTGCTCTCTTCTAGGATTTTTATGGTTTCAGGTCTCACATTTAGGTCTTTCATCCATTTTGAATTTATTTTTGTGTCTGGTGAAAGAACATGGTCCAATTTCATTCTTTTTCATGTTGCTGTCCAGTTTTCCCAACACCATTTGTTGAAGAGACTGTCTTTTTCTCACTGGATATTACCTACTGCTTTGTTGAAGATGAATTGACCATATAACTTGTAAGTTTATTTCTGCATTTTCTGTTCTCTTCTATTGATCTATTTTTGTGTCAGTACCATGTGGTTTTGATTACTACAGCTTTGTAATATAACTTGACTTATGAATTTTTTTTACCTCCAGCTTTGTTTTTCTTTTCAAAATTGCTTTGACAATTCTGGGTCTTTTGTGGCTCCATATAAATTTTAGGGTTGTTTGTTCTAGTTCTGTTAAAAATTCTGTTGGTATTTTTGATGGGGGTTGCATTAAATCTATAGATTGCTTTGGGCAGTATAGACATTTTAGTAATATTTGTTCTTCCAATCCATGAGCATGGAATGTCTTTGCATTTCTTTGTGTTGTCTTCAGTTTCTTTCATCATTGTTCACAATTTTCAGAGTAGAGGTCTTCCACCTCTTTGGTTAAGTTTATTCCTAGGTATTTTGTTATTTTTGGTACAATTGTAAATGGGGTTGCTTTCTTAATTTATCTTTCTGCTTCTTCATTATTAGTATATAGAAATGCAACAGATTTATGCACATTGATTTTGTATTCTGCAACTTTAGTGAATTCGTTTATCAGTTCTAGTGGTTTTTGGTGGAGTCTTTAAGGTTTTCTATATATAGTATCACGTCATCTGCAAATAGTGAAAGTTTTACTTCCTCCTTACCAATATTTATGCCTGTTCTTTCTTTCTGTTGTCTAATTACTGTGGCTAGGACTTCCAGTACTATGTTAAATAACAGTGGTGAGAGTAAACATGCTTTCATGTTCCTGACCTTAGAGGAAAAGTTCTTGTTTTTTTGCCATTGAGTATGATGTTCACTGTGGGTTTTTCATATATGGCCTATATTATGTTGAGATATGTTCCCTCAAAATCTACTTTGTTGAGGGCTTTTATTCTGAATGGACGTTGTACTTTGTCAATTGCCTTTTCTGCTTCTACTGATCATATGGCTTTTTTCCTTTCTCTTATTGATGTGATGTATCATGTTGATTGATTTGCAAATATTGAATCATCCTTGCATCCTGGGAATAAATCCCACTCGATCATGGTGAATGATTTTTTAAATTTATTGTTGGATTCTGTTTGCTAGTATTTTGTTGAGGATTTTTGCATCTATGTTCATCAGAGATACTGGCCTGTAGTTCTCTTTTTCAGTGGTGTCTTTATCCAGTTTTGGTATCAGGGTAATGCTGGTCTCATAGAATGAATTTGGAAGCTTTCCTTCCTCTTCTAGTTTTTGGAAAAGTTTGAGAAGAATAGGTATTAATTCTTCTTTAAATGTATGGTAGAATTCACCTGTGAAGCTGTCTGGTCCTCAACTTTTGTGTGTTGGCAGTTTTTTGATTACTGATTCAATCTCCTTGCTGATAATCAGTTTATTCAAGCTTTCTATTTTTTTCCTGCTTCAGTTTTGGGAAGTTATATGTATCTAGGAATTTATCTATTTCCTCTAGGTTGTCCAGTTTGTTGGCATATAGTTTTTCATAACATTTTCTTAGAACTGTTTGTATTTCTGTGGAGTTGGTTTTTATTTCTTCTCTTTCATTTATAATTTTATTTAAATGATTATTTTCTCTTTGTTTTTTTTTTCTTTGTTGTTGTTGTTGTTTTTGATGAGTCTGACTAGAGGTTTATGAATTTTGTTTATCTTTTCAAAGAAACAGCTCCTAGTTTCATTTATCTGTTCTACTATTTTTTGAATTTCTGTATCACTTCTTTCTGCTCTAATCTTTGTTATTTCCTTCCTTCTGCTGGTTTTGGGTTTTGTTTGTTATTCTTTTTCTAGCTCCTTTAGATGTAAGGTAAGGTTGTTTGAGATTTTTCTTGCTTCTTGAGGTAGGCCTGTATTGCTTTAACTTCCATCTTAGGGAAGCTTTTGCTGCATCGCAGAGGTTTTGGACCATTGTGTTTTCATTTTCATTTGTTTCTATGTACTTTTGGATTTCTTTGATTTCTTGGTTAACCCATTCTTTGTTTAGTAGAATGTTTTTTAACTTCTAAGTATTTGTGGTCTTTCTAGATTTTTTCTTGTGGTTCATTTCTATTTTCATAGCATTGTGGTCATTGAACTTGTTGAAACTTGTTTTGTGGCCTAATATGTAATCTGTTCTGGAGACTGTTCCCTATGTACCTGAAAAGAATGTGCATTTTGCTGTTTTAGGGTGAAATGTTCTAAATATATCTGTTAAGTCCACCTGGTCCAATGTGTCATTCAAAGCCATTGTTTTCTTGTTGATTTTCTGATTGGATGATTTTGTTGGGGGTTCTGTTCTCTATGACTCTTGGATCTGGATATTTGTTTCCTTCCCCAGGTTAGGGAAGTTTTCAACTATTATTTCTTCAAATAAATTTTCTGTCTCCTTTTCTCTCTCTTCTTCTTCTGGGTTCCCTGTAATATGAATGTCTTATGTTGTATGAAGTCACTGAGTTCCCTAAGTCTATTCTCATTTTGCAAGTTTCTTTTTTCTCTCTTTTCTTTACTTGATTACTTTCCATTGCTCTGTCTTCTAGGTCATTAATTCATTCCGCTGCTTCTTCCAGCCTTCTGTTCATTCTACCAAGCGAGTTTCTCATTTTGTTTATTGAACACTTTCTCTATGTCATTCCTTATCTCTGTGTTAAGGGTTTCACTGATGTCTTCCACTCTTTTTTCAAGTCCGGTGAGTATCTTTATGATAATTACTTTCAATTCTCTATCAGACATGTTACTTACGTCTTTTTCTCTTAGATCTCTAGCCATGGCCTTGTCCTATTCTTTCATTTAGGACAAATTCCTTTGTCTTCTCATTTTATCTAAGTCTCTGTGCTTGTTTCTCTGTGTTAGGGAAGTCAGCTACATCTCCTGTCCTTTAGGGTAATGGGCTTATGAAGAAGAGGTCCTATAGTGCCTTGCAATGTAGTGTCCCCTCTTCCCCAGGGCCTGGTGCTTCAGGTAGTGTTTCCAGTATGTGCTATGCATGGTCTGCTGTGGTGTTCTGGCTGCTTTATCCTTCAGACCAGTCATCTGCAGAGGCCCTTTTTGCCCATTGTGAGCAGTATTTGGTCCCTGGCCTGAATTTGGTGAGTTTTAACTAGGTGTGCTCTGATCTGCTTGTGAAATGAGACCTGTCACTACTGCTGCTGGACTGAAGCTCTGCAAAACTCCCAGGTCAGGAGATGGGGCTTTTGTAGGGGTTTGGGCTGGTCTTCTTGGGGAGGAGATCTGCTGCACCATGACTGAGGCAAGTGTGAGTGAGAAGGGTGATTCCCACCAGTGTGTATTGGGGGGGATGGGGCTTGGTGTAAGCAAGTAGCAGTGCTTGTGCTACTCTGGCTCCCACAGGTGGCCCTGTGCTTATACTGAGGAGATGGGGGAGGGAAATGGCACTGGCCAGTTCTTTGTTCCTGGACAGGTCTCTCCATGAATGCTGCCTCTCTGGGACACGCTCAAGATGAGAAAATAACCTCCCCACCATGTCCCAGGTACTCTTCAGATCGCTGTTGGCACACTCTATGTCCGTGGGCTGTTTGCCTGCCTTCTCTCCAAGAGCAGCCCCAATGCCCTAGGCTCTCCCCAAGCCAAGCCCGCTGATCTTTAAACTCCAGTCTTTAAGCCCTACTGGTTGCAAGAATTCATGAAATTTGGTCCCTCTCACTTTCCAAGCCAGTTGCTATAGGGATTCATCTTACCTGTGTGGGCTCTTCTGGGTGCTAGTCCGTCTCTTTTTCCCTTCTCAGTGACTTCAGTGACCACATCTGTTTCTGTCTTAAACCATGTCTCTGTACTTCCCTACTTTGATGTGGCCTCTTCTCTACCTTTAGTTGTAGAGTTTGTTCTGCCAGTCTTCAGGTTGATCTGAGGTATTTAGGATGATTTGACAGTTATCTAGTTGTATTCATGGGTTGAGGTGAGCCTAGGATCCTTCTAATCTGCTGCCATCTTCCCCTTCCAGTCTGGAAATATTTTCTTAAGTGAAAAAGAATGTAACTGCATGAGTGCTGGAATCTGTGTCTTTCTGATTTGTAATAGATTTATCCTAAATACCTGAATAATCCCTGACACATTGTAAGTTCTCAATAAGTATTTGTTGAATGAAAGAATGAATGAAATATCATGTAATAATTCCTTATTTTTACACAGAAACTAAACTACCTAGACTCCTCAGACAAAAGAGGACATACATGCATATGTGTACAGACACATAAACCCATTCATGAGCACTTCTGTGATACGAAATTTTAAGCAAAACAAAAGCCACCTAACATGCAGAAAAGCGAAATGCTGAACTGATACCCTATTTTGTCTACAAATCTTTAATTCTTCCATTATCCTGTGAAAATATGGAGTCTCTTTGAGCTTAAACCTTGAAATTTCCAATTCAACTTTCTTTTGTTCCTGCATCTTACTTCATAATTTAATAGTTAGGAATCAACTTCTTTTCCTTTCATTGCAAAGGTTGTAGGTAGAGAACAATGGGGAATGTACCTTGAGATTTTCATTCTGACTTCAACATTGTTGCAGACTGTCCTAAGCCAATTTGGGTGCCTGTGATTTTAAGCTGTTTTCAGTAGATAAACATTAGCCACCAAAGGAGTTTGAGGTGAACGAGGATTAGCTAGCTACTCCCCATTGCTATAGGTTCTAATAAAAGTAAATCTCAAATAAAATCTCACTCACATTGACTAAACATTTATTGGTAAGCAAGCACAAAAACTGTTTCTTTACCTGTTCTGTATACCAGCTCTCTGTTCAGTTAGGTATTTGAAAATCAATTTACAGGAAAAGCTCATTAGAAGACAAAGCCAGGATTCTAAATGGTTCTTCCATCTTTATAGCTGAGCATCAGGCAACCAAAATCCTGTTTGTGGATGAGCAAAGACTTGTTTAGAAATTTAGATAACATCTCATTGAATTTTTGTGCTCTCTTCATGCTAGGGAGGCAAGGTCTAAAATTGTTTTACTGATTCATATTAACACCCTTTTTTACCAGTAAAAACCCATTTCTAACATTCAACAGACCATTTAAAAAGCCACAAATTTTACCAATAAAAATGCCCTTAATCTTTACAATGCAATCTTGGTGCCAACCAAGATACAATTGCAGAAAGGCCTATAGCAATCTTCTATAAAGTACAGTGGACTTCTGATAGAAAACTTACAGACCATGTTTGGGCTGAATTTTTCCTTTTAAAATACCTTTTTTACTTTCAGATAACTTCAGACTTCATAAAAACTGGAAAAAAAAATAGTATAAAGACTCCCCATATGTCCTTTACCCAGATTCTCCAAATGTTAACATTTTACCACATTTTCTTATCAGTCTCTGTAATACATATGCATAATTATCTGACCCTTGCTGTATGATTCTCCTTTACCTAGATTCTTCCAATTTGACCAATTGTGTTACTAATGATCTTAACAACAAAAGAAAAAAATGTTCTTACAGTATTTAATTTGCTTTCATCTGGATTATTTCTAAGTCTTTCTTTGTCTTTCAGAATTTTGCCATTTTGAAGAGTGCTAACCATTGATTTTGTGGAGTGCCCCTCAGTTTATGGCTGTCTGATGTGTCCTCATGATTAGGTTCAGATTATGCATTTTTGGCATATTGATATTGTGATATTGTTTCCTTTTCAATGCATTATATCAGGAGGTTAATTTTGTGGTGTCTGTCCAGTTTTTACATTATAAAGTTATTTTTCCTTTTGTTATTAATATATGTCTTGTAAATAGATAATTTGAGGCCATAAAATATCTTATTTCTCATTAAAATTTCAGTTATTAATTTTAACATCTATTGTTAATTTTTGAAGAAAACAATTGTTACTAAGATGTTTGCCAAATGATGATTTTCTAATCCTTTATTCTTTCTACTGAAAGACCGAACATTCTCTTCTCCCTATTAAATTATTTATTTCGTATTTACTTTTACAAGTATGGATTTGTGGCCCTTCTTTTGTTCTGTGGGATACATAATCTGTTACTATCACTATTAATTTTGATGTTCAAATTTTTGGACTGTGTATTTGGATTCGAATGCTATTAGTTGCTCAGTAGATTGTACATGTCTGATTAGAATGCCTAACTGCTCCAGGAGCATAGCTTAATCTAACAGCCCTCTCCCCCATCACAACACACACACATACACACACACACACAGCATCACACTATATATGCTGAAGTATTTTCATGTGAATTATAGATATTGTAACTAACATCAGATCCATTCCAGGTAAATAAGTTAAAGTTGAAATGTAGGCCCTCCAAATGAGAACCATAAACTCTGAAAGCTTTAAATAAGCATTTTGAAAATGCTTTGCAGCACAATTATCAGGTCCAAAACAAATTCAGATAAGGCTTATAATTCGATATATCACTTATTGAGGCACACAGTTTCATTGGCATTTTAAAAAATAAGCATTCACATTATTTTCTTTCTTTCTTTCTTTCTTTCTTTCTTTCTTTCTTTCTTTCTTTCTTTCTTTCGTTCGTTCTTTCTTTCCTTTCTTTTTGAAAAAAATTAGTTTGAATCAGCCTAGGGTTGAAAATACCTGAATACTTTTTGAAGTTAACCTTTTGCTGGTTTCATTTCTGGTGATTTAAGGAAAGTAGGGACTTGAGGTTTCCTATTATTGTTCCTAAATTAGTTATTCAAAAACTGAAATAATTGCTGGATGTTAACTCAAACTGATTTTGGGAAAATTAAAAGCTATCAGGTCCATATAGAATATGGATGGAATGTAGATGTTTCCTTATTTACTTCCCCTATAAATTTTCTCATTGTGTATCTAACTATAGTTACAAAATATTTGCAATGGTGAAGCTTCATTTCTCCTTATTGTTATTATTATTTCATAAAATATTGTCCTAATAAACCAATTTTATAGAAGATCATGAACTTAACATATGGACAAAAATAAAGGCCAATAATAACCTTCTATTTTTGGACTTCATAGGTAATTCACATAAGAACAAAGTCAATTAGGATTTAAATTCAAGGAAGGTATAGCATTTCCAAAGCAGTCAAAAATACATTGGGGTACCCTCAAACATGATAATCTTAATTTTATCCTAATTCTAATTTTTTTCAGTGGGCTATTAATTACTTTTTAGGGAAAAAGCAAAATGAAGAGAAGGGAATAATGGCAATGCATAAATTTTCATAATGCTTTATACCTCCAGGCTGTTTATTTTCTTTTCTTCTTTTTTTTTTTTTTTTTTAAAGATTTTATTTATTTATTTGACAGAGAGAGAGAGACAGCGAGAGCAGGAACACAAGCAGGGGGGAGTGGGAGAGAGAGGAGCAGGCCTCCCGCCAAGCAGGGAGCCCGATGCGGGGCTCAATCCCAGGACCCTGGGATCATGACCTGAGCCGAAGGCAGACGCTTACGACTGAGCCACCCAGGCGCCCAGGCTGTTTATTTTCATAGTTTCATTTCATTCTAACCATTGTCTTATGACTAAGGTGTCATTATCCCTTTATTTCAAGTGAGGAAATTTAATTTCCAAGATAATTTGCCCATGATTATTTAAATAAGTTCTCTGTTTTGGAAATGGAACTGAAACCTAGGTAATTTTACTTGGTATCCTGACTTTTCCACTTAACCATGCTTTGCTCTGTGAAAATGTGAAATGTGATGGAAAGAACACTCAGAAAGTGAGTTGTCATCCTAGCTCTGCCACATTTTATGTTTGACTTTGAACAAATAACTTCCTCCCCACCATCAGTTTTCTCTGAGATCTTTTTTGGTTCTGAGTCAGTCATCTGGACATTCATTCAGCACATTTTCACTGTGTGCCAACTCTGGGCCAGGGAGAATAGTATCACTGTTCTTATGGAGCTTATATTAATGTAGGAAATATAGGCTTATATTTCTGTAGGAGCTTATATTAATGTAGGAAATATAGGCCATAAACAAGTCAACATATATACAGATGTGAATTCTATTAATATTTATTTAAAAAGAGGAAATTCTAAGATTTGTAGTTGGTTAATATAACCTAAAGAAATTATTGAAATGTATAATATTGACCAAAATCTGGACCTTTCAATTTTATTGACTAATTCATTTTACTGTTATTGATATAGCATTGTTGATCAGGTTCTGAATTTTATTTCAATGATACAGACATACATAATCTGTTTCCACTATATTTTATTTTTTTGAAAATGTATTTGTTTAAAGAGGCTGAACTAATTCCTTTGCTTTGGGCATTAATATTGCTGAACTTATATAATATACAGCTGCTTTAAAAAAAAGGTTTATGGAGATATAATTCCAACTAACCCATTTAAAGTACAAATTCAGTGGGTTTTAGTGTGTTCACAGAGTTGTGCAACCACCATAGTCACTGTTAGAACATTTTAAACACTTGAAAAAGAAACCCCATACTCATTAGTGGTCACTCCCCATTTTCTTCATGTCCTGCGGCCCCCATTTTTGTGTTCTCGACCAAAATAGAATTCAGTTAGAAACAGATAATCTAAACATATCTGAAACATCCCCAAATATTTGGAAACTAAATGACAAACTTACAAATAACTCTCAGATCAAAGGAGAAATCAAAAGGAAAATTAAAATGTATGAACATACAAACAGAACAAAACAAAGTTTGTGGAATGTCTTAAAACAGTGTTTATTGGGAGATTAACAGCACACTGAACACCTACATTGGAAAAGGAAAAGTTCTCAAATCAATAACCTCAGTTTCCATTCTAAGAAACTAGGGAAAAAAAGCAAATTAAATCCAAAGAAAGTAGAAGAAAGGATGAAAATCAGAGCAGAAGTTCACTAAATAGGAAAACAGGAAACAGTAAAGAAAAACAATGAAATAAAAGGTTGGTTCTTTGAGAAAATAAATCAAATTGATAAATTCCCTCCAGATCAGGAATAAGAGAAAACAAAAATTACCAGTATGGGGATTTGAGAGGGGACATCATCACTACAGATCCTGTGGCTATAAAAAGAATGATAAGGAAATGTTTTGGACAACCTTTTGTCAATAAGTTTGGCAACTCAGATGAAATGAATAAGTTCATTGAAAGACAAACTTCCAAAGCTCACCTAAAGAAATGCATAATGTGAACTCCCCTGTATCAATTAATGAAATTGCATTTGTAATTTAAACGTTTGGCAAAAAGAAAATGTCAGTCCCAGGTGGTTTCATTACTGAATTTTGCTAAACATTTAAGAAATTAATAATACTAATTCTACTCAAGTTCTTCCAGAAAATAGTAAAGGATGGTATGTTTCCCAGCTTATTCTGTAAAGCCGGAATTACCCTGATACACGATAAGAAAAAAAGACATTACAAGAAAAGAAAAAGATAGATGAATATCTCTCTTAACATAGATGTAAAAATTGTACTCTAAGTTTTAGCAAATCGAATCTAGCAATAAAGAAAATGTATGTTGGATTAAGATGATCGTATACTGTTTGTTTTTTTTTTCTAACTTGGTAATATGGTGAATTTCATTTACTGTTTTTGAATGGTAAACAGTCTTGCATTGTAGGGACAAAACTCATCATATTAGTAAACTTTTGAAAAAAAAATAGTCATCTTAATTTTTATTTTTTATTTTTTCAAAAGATTTTATTTATTTATTTTAGAGAGAGAGCATGAATGGGGGTGCGGTAGAGGGAGAGCACACATGGGGCTCAATCTCATGACCCAGAGATCATGACCTGAGTTGAAACCGAGTTGGATGCTTAACCGACTGAGACCACACAGGTGCCCCATGATCATCTGAATTTAACATACCATTTTAATATAAACTCTCAACAATGTAGGAATTGGAAGGAATTTGCCTAACTTGATAAGGAGCATTTATGAAAAACCTACAGTTAACATCATATTTATTGGGGAGCAACTAAATACTTTCTTCTTAAGATCAGGAACAAATTGGATATCTACTCTCACTATTCTGTTTAACATTGAACCAGATAATTCTTGCAAATGCAATAAAGGAAGAAAAATAAATAAATGACATACAGAATGGAAAGAGTAAAACTGTTAATATTTATAAATGACATGATTGTCTGTGTAGAAAAATCTAATGGTATCTTTAAAAATGCTATAGAACTGAAAAGTGAATTTAAAAATTGCAGAATACGAGATCAATATAAAAAAGCAATTGTATTTCTGTGTACTAGCAATGAACAATTTGGAATTAAAATAAAGAATACCATTTGTAATAGCACCATGTATGATATACTTACGGATATATCTGACAGAAGATTTGAAAGACATATACGCTTAAAATTGAAAGCACTGCTGAGAGATTTAAAGATCTAAATAAATAGATATACACATCCACAGATGTAAGACTTAGAGTTATCACTATGTCAGTTCTTTCCAAATTAATCATAGATTCAACTCAATCCCAATAGGCTCTGTTTTCTTTTGTTTTGTTTTGTTTTGGTAGAAGCTGACAAATTGATTCTAAAATCACCTGGGAATGCAAAGGACCCAGAATAGCCAAAACAATTTTGTTATGGGAGAATGGGCAATTACAAAAGGCATGATGGAACTTTTGGAGTTGATGGAAATATTCAATACTTTGTGGCAGTGGTTTCATGGATGTATATGTATTTGCAGATTTGTCATTTTGGGTAAGTTAAATATGTAGAGTTTATTGTACATCAACTATACATTAAGAAAACTTAAGTTAAAGATAAAGGAAATTCATTGAGTGTATTTCATTCTTTACATCTTCAGTTTGAAATACCTAACATTTTTAAACATTCCATTTTACTTCTCATGAATTTGGGTTGTTAATGCCTTATTACCTGAACCTTTAAAGTTACTTAATGTTATTTCAGGGTGGATTTCAAAGCTGAAGGAATAATTTAGTCAAAGTCCAAGACTTTTACTATAAGTCTTGGCTTCCTGAAAACCTAGCTAAATGATTACTAAAAACTAAAAAGACTTAGAATGGCCATTTAAAGTATTTAAAACCATGTTTGATTAAATCCCTACTTATGTGCCTGTTTGCTTTATAAGTGCAAAAAGCACATATAAAGTATCCGGTAATATTACCGTTCAAAGATGTTCTTTTCAAAACAAATTTCCAAAAAATAATAATAAAATAGCTTGAGCGAGTTAGAATAATAATATTGAGAAAATCTAAAGATAATTTTTTTGTTTTCTATGTTAACTTTCAACATTAGCTAATTTTAATTTATAAGCAGGAAGACACATTTGAAATGAAGTAGTTCTTGAGGCATGAAAATATATATTCTTTAATTCCATGCCAGTATCTCCACATAATGATGCCTGGCTTGATATAAAAGTTTTAAAGTGGATAGTTAAATACTGCCTGGCCAGGGAGCTGTGTCATTCCAGATAGCACCACATATCCTCTCTGGGCATTGATAACTTTAAGTCTTATTTTCCTGTATAAAAAATGTAGCAAGAATCTAGCACTTTGTTAATTATAAAACACATACATCTTTAAATTTATCTTACAAGATAGATAGAGCCTTATATTCTGGTGTGTTTTTTAACACAGAGGCAACTTAGTATGTATTGCTATATCTTCTATTTATTTTATTTTATTTTGGATGAAGGTATCAAATATTAGCAAACACATATACATTTGTACCTAGTAACGTACGTGTTCACTTCTTTGATACCCTCTGTAACCACTACGGAGTACAAGATCGGCCACCAAAGAGATTAATTTTGTTAGTAGAGATATTTCAGCAAGCTACCAGATATAATTAATGATGTCATTAAGATAAAGGCAATCTATTTAAAGATATCAAAATGAATATGTGTGGTTGCTAAGCAATAAGATAGAAAACCTAGATGTGAGTGGTTTAGTCGGTAACCTTAGACTAGTAACTTCATCAGCCTCTGGGAAGGTTATACTTTGGATGACAATTCCAACTTGAAAGCTTGAAAGAAGAATATGTACAAGTTAGGGACTTTGGGACTTGAAGAATGACAATGTGGTGACCTCTCTAGGTTTTTCCTTTATTTCCCATATACAACTGGACTTTTTTTTGTAATGCAAAACCAATTTATTTCCATGCATAACAACGAACTAGATTAAAAGGAAAGCAGTCTTCTGTCAAATAGAGATCAAGATTCTTAAGTAGCTGCCTTTGGGAACTACTATAATGGAAGACTTGCTGTGTAGCCTTCAGATGTTAAGCCTCTTTGCCTGATGCTTGCGCAGGCTGTTCAGATGTGCCTTCTTTCTCAGTCAGCCTTTAATTCCTTCTGATAGCTATGCTATCAGGAACTTTGTTCCTTTTCTGTTTACCCAAGACCTTTTTCAGGAATTCTAAGAGATCAGTTTCACTATTCTTAGAAGCCAAGCTCTTCAGGTCTTGCAGGAGCTTGTGTAATGTCTTTTCCACCTCCAGAGCAATCACTATGACTTGCAGGTCAGTTCCCCAGTACTCTATGTCAGGCGTCTTAGTCACCGGAAGACAGATTTTACTCTGATGCTCTTTTAGATATTTTATGAACTGCTTTGCATGTTCTCTCTTCACCTCTGCTTGGTCTTGGAAAAAAGGGACATAAACAGGTGCATCAGGACTGGGTGCTAGACAGAACCTGGAATCACCAAAAAGCATCGACAAAAGCCAATCAGCCAACCAAACAAACATGAAGAGCTTGCTCCTTCTGGCCAAAGGACTCAGAGAGAGGAAGTCCAAAAGAGGTCTAATGGGAGAATGTCACCCACAGCTCCACAAATTAGGCTGCTGGCCAGTCCAGTCCTCTGGCAGCAGAGCAATAAAGGCCTAGACAATCCTAGTCCATGCTGTACAACTGGGACATCAGGGGGTGTTCCACTCTGGTGGCACTGGTGGTGAAAACTGAAGCCCTATGTCTCCCTGCCCTCATCCACTAGCATAAGAAAACCCAAACGCAGAGGCTTCTGCACTCTTCCCCCAAAGGTTGTTCAGTAACAACAGATGGTCCATGGATGTGCCTCCTCCACCTGCAGATGGTACCAGTAGGGACTGAATGGGAACCCCAGTAGCACCAGAAGAAAGTAGACCAGAATAACATAAGGCACAGAAAAGTAGACTATCATTGGAACTGAAGACCACAAAAATAGACACTAACCTAAAATGGAACGTTTAAATAGAATCAAAAGTTTCCTAACAAAACAATCACAATGTCTAGTATATAATTTAAGAAATTACTTTTCATACCAATAACCAAGAAAACAATAATTTGAATGAGAAAAAAAACCCAATCAACTGATACTAATACTGATATGAATCAGATGTTAGAATTATCTGACAAGGATTTTAAAGAGCAGCTATCATAAAAATGCTTCAATTATCAGCTACAAATACTCTGGATACAAATAAATAAACCAAAAATCTCAGTTGTAAACTGAAATCTAAGTTATAGAAAAGAACCAAAAAGAGATTATAGAATTTAAAAATATAATAACCAAAATAAAAATCTTACTAGATGGATTCGGTAGTGGAATGGAGATGACAAGAGCACAGAATCAGAAAACTTGAATGGAGATTTACTCAGTCTGAACAATAAAGATAAAAAACTGAAAAGAAAAAAAAGAGCCTCAGGAACTTGAGGAATAATAACAAAAGCTATAAAATTTGTATCGCTAGGCTCTTGGAAGGAGAGAGAAAAAGGTGTGAAACTTAAAAGCTATTTAAATAATGGTTGAAAACTTACAAATTTGGTGAAAGACATAAATCTACAGATTCAAGAAACTGGAAAAAAAAAAACTTCAATTGGGGTAAACCCAAAGAAATTTACACTAAGATAAAAAAAAAAAGAAATTTACGCTAAGATACAGCATAATTAAACTTCTGAAAACTACAGACAATGAAAAAAATTTTACAGATAGCCAGGGAGAAATGGCATATTACCTAACTAATAGCAGATTTCTCATCTGCAACTGTGGAGGCCATGAGTGGAAGAAGATTTTTCTAGTGCTAAAAGAAAAGAATTGTGAAAATGGACTCTTATATCTATTAAAACAGTCCTTCAAGTAAGAAGGGGAAATAGAGACACTCTCCAATGAAGGAAAACAAAGATAATTTGTTGCTAGCAAATCCACCCTTCAAGAATGACTAAAAGAAATATCCAAATAGAAAGATAATGATAATAGAAGCCTGGGACCTTCAGAAAGAAAAGAACAATGGCATGGGTAAAAACAGAAGTAAACAAAATAGAGTTTCACTTCATGGGTTTCTTTAATCATATTTTAGGGTCAAAGCAAAAGCAGTAACACAATTTGATCTAATGTTTGCTCTATGTAGAAGAAATGCTTAGGACAATTATATTTAAAATTGGGGAGGGTAAAGGGACCTCAAAGGAAGTAAAGGTTCTATTTTTCACTCAAAGTGTTAAAACATGAACACGAGGAATCTCTGATAAGTTACATATGTATATGGTGATACCTAAAGCAATAATAAGAAAACTGTATAAAGCAGTATACCTAAAATATAAATAAATCATAATGGAACTCTGGAAAATGTGCAAGTAACCTACAAGAAGATAAGAAAAAAGAAACAGAAGAATGAAAATCAGAGATTGACAGAGTGAATAAATAAAAATGACTCAACTGGATGCTCTATAAGAAATGCTTCAAATATAACAAAATTTGTATGTTGAAAGTAAAATAATGCAAAAAGGCATATTTATCAAACATTACTTTAAAAAATTAATCAAAAAAGTAAGAGTACATTAATACCAGATAATGTATGTATGACATTCTTAATTAGTATGCACCAAACCACAAAACTTTAAGACACGTGAAGCAAAAACTGATAAAGCTGAAAGAAGAAATTGAGAAGTCCACAGTTATAGTTGGGAAACCAGAGAAATAATAGACAGTAAATCAGCAGGGATTTAGATAATTGAATAATACCATCAATAGGATACCATCAACAGTTACAGAACACTACACCAAACAAAACTAAATATGTCTGCTTGAAGTGCCAATGCAACTTTCACTACATAGACAAATCCTGGGCTATAAAACAAATTTAACATGTTTAAAGGAACTGAAATCAAAGAGAATAATTTTTCTAGTGATAATGGAACCAACTTAGAAATCAAGGATAGAAGACAATAGAAAAATCTCCATACATTTGGAAAATAAACAACACTTTTATTTTATTTATTTTTTAAAGATTTTTTTACGTATTTGAGAGAGAGAGAGAGAAGGAGCAGGGGGAGGGGGGGAAGCGTACTCCCCACTGAGCAGGGAGCCTGACGTGGGGCTCGATCTCTGGACTCAGGGATCATGACCTGAGCTGAAGGCAGCCGCTTAACAGACTGAGCCACCCAGGCACCCCTAAAAGCTGGTTCTTAAAAAAAGGTCAGTACAACTGATAAACCTCTACCATGTTGAGTTTTTAATATTCATCTTCATTTATTTTATTCTAAGTGTGTGCACATAGAGAGTTCTGGATCAGAGACAGATTTCTTATTAAATACCTTTAGCTAATAATAAGTGGGGGTTTTTTGTTGTTGTTGTTCTTCCCACCATCCCTGATTCTTTGCTCTAGTATTTACCCTTAGTCAATGTGATAAAAGTCTGGTAAATTGTGTTACGTGATTAGCTGGATACCTCACAGGTGGGAGAAAAGGCAGAGTGATATTTTATTGCTTAATATAGGGAAAGGAGGCAGCTGTCCACCTCACTTTGAAGAGTGTCCTTCTTGCTGTAGCTCTTTGGTATGTAAATTAAAACCTTTTCAGAATCCAATTAACCCCATTTGTCTCAGACCTATAGATGTTTCCAAGTTTCTAACCTCATTCCTCCTTGAAATGTAAATACCTAGGGAGATAGGTTACAGAATTTCTAGCACTGTGGAGCTTAACCTCATAATCTAGTCTAGGGCCATAATCAATGGCTTTCTCCAGAAAATAAAAGACATTTTACTATCCTTTCTGATCACTGTAATTAACAAGGCAAATGGATACAAGTATCAGTTATGAAATGTAAAAAATACCAGGAGGCTAAGACTTCTTGCAAGAACATTGAACATCTAGGGAATTTTTATTTCCACACATAGATGAGAGAAAACACAAATAGCTAAGGTCAGGAATGAAACAGGATAGCAGAACAAAACCTATAGCCATTCAAGGGATGATAAGGGGATATTACAAATAACTTTATGCTAATAAACTTGACAATTTAGAAGAAATAGACCAATTCCTCAAAAACCCCAAACTATCAAAACTCAGCCAAGATGAATTGATAACCTAAATAGTCCTATAATTATTAAGGTTATTAAGGATGTTGAATTTATAATTTAAAGCTATGGACAAGAAATATCCAGGCCCAGGTAGTTTTAATGGAAAATTTTAGCAAACATTCAAAGAATTATTAAAAATATTATGCAGCATCTTCCAGAAAATAGAAGTGGAGGAAACACTTCCTAATAACTTCCAATTTTATAAGGTAGGTATTGCCTTGATAACAAAAGATAGTATGCACATATGAATGCACCTGCATGCAGACACACACACAAAGAAAACTACAGTATCTCTTATGAGCATATATGTAAAAATCCACAATAAAATTTTAGTATTGGAGGTGAGAGATTGGGAATAATAGTGAAATCCTCTACAAATCCCTTCCTCCACAAAAGCAGTAAGGACATTTGCAAAAAAATCAACATAAAATTTTCCAAATTCTGAAAATTAACAAGGTTGACAACTATCTATGGAGAATTTATTCAAGAAGGGTGAACCTTGGTTAAGATTAATGGCATTTTATTTTTCCCAATTTCCATCCTTTTCTCTCCCTCTCCAGTTCTATGATAGTCTTGAAAACCAAGAAGCTCATTTCCAGATTTGTCACGTTTTATTTAAAATGTTTATTTTTTGCCATCAAAAAAATTAAAAGGCATACAAAGAAACAAGAAAGTATGGCCCATACACAGGGAAGAAAAGTGGTCAATACAAACTATCCCTTAGGAAGCCCAGATGTTCAACTCACTAGACAAAGACTACAAATGAACTACCAAAGAACCAAAGGAAAGTATGAGAACAATGTCTCCCCAAATAGAGAATATCAATAAAGAGGTAGATATATATTTAAAAAACAAATAGATATTATGGAGTTGAAAGTATAGTTGAAATGAAAAAGTCACTGGAAGTGCTCAACAAAGATTTGAGCAGGCAGAGGAAAGAATCAGCAAACTGGAAGATAAAGCAATTGGGATTATTTAGTCTGGGGAACAGGAAGATAAATGAATAAAGAAAAAGAACAGAGACTCAAAGACATGTGGAACACCATCAAGCATACCAACAAAAATATAGTGGGGGGCGCCTGGGTGACTCAGTTGGTTAAGCGACTGCCTTCGGCTCAGGTCATGATCCTGGAGTCCCGGGATCGAGTCCCACATCAGGCTCCCTGCTCAGCGGGGGGTCTGCTTCTCCCTCTGACCCTCTTCCCTCTCGTGCTCTCTGTCTCTCATTCTCTCTCTCAAATAAATAAATAAAAATCTTAAAAAAAAAATAGTGGGAATCCCAAAAGAAGAGAGTTTAAAAAGAGACAGAAAGAATATTTGAATATTATGGTTAACCATTTTCCAAATTTGATGAACAAAATTAATCTGCACATGCAAGAAGCTCTATGAACTCCAGTAGAATAATCTCAAAATGATTCTCCCCCTAAAGACATCATAAACTATTGAAAGCCAAAAACAGACAGAGTCTTGAAAGCAGCAAGAGAAGTGTGACTTATCACATATGAAAACTCTGTAAGATCAACAGCTGTTTTATAATCAAAAGTTGTGGGATCCACAAGTCAGTTGGATAACACATTTAAATTGCTGGAAGTTGTGGTTATATGAAGCTACATATGTGATAAAATTCTAGACATGCACACACACACGTACACAAGTGCATATGCAGCTGGTGAAATATGAATAAGTTTTATGGTTTATACACATGTCAGTTTCCTGGTTTTGATACTATACTATAGCTGTGCACAATGTTCACATTGGGAGAAGCTGGGTGAAGTGTGCACAGGACCTTCCTATATTTCTTTGCAATTTTATGTGAATCTATACTGATTCCAAAATGAATATTTGAAAAAAAAAATAGCCCTTAATCTTATGAATACCATGTAAAGTATTAGTGTTAAAGAGAGAATTCTCAAAGCTCCTGAAAGAATAGTCATCAAAGCTAATCTAGTCGTAATTTTACTTTTCTATTCTCCAAAAGCTTTAGAATGAAACAGTATGTGTACCATCAACCTGGTGCCAAACTACTACTGTTACATTCTTGAAGCTGTCCTAGAAATTGTAGTGTGGCCTTAAGCTATCCGTTGAATTTATGTACTCTTGAGAATCTTCAACTACTGTCTAACAAAGCAATTTTACACATTATATTAGGAAACATGTGTTTTAGCTCTTTGAAAAGTAGGTGACATTTTACAAAAGAGCAAGATAGTAAAAAATTTTTGTAATTTAAATTAAGTTTATACTTACATTGGAAAATAATCCAACAATGTACCCAGAAAAATAAAGGCTTTCATGAACAAACATTATATTTCAATGATACCGGCTTTTTTCATTTTATAAATTGCATGGTGTTCAAGTCTCTGGCTACCAATAATCTTAGTTATCTATCTTTTGTTAATATTTTTCACATGATTATTGAGTCCACAGCCTTCCCGTCATTCCTAAAAATTATTCTCTATCCTCTCTTAAGTTCTATGTCATTTTCAATATATGGTGGCTAGTTTTGGAATATTCTGACGTACCCTGCTCACCTTAGCAATATTTAAGTATCATGTTAAATGAAAGCACTTTTGATCACATTGACTAATCTCTTATCCATCAACAACAAGAAAAGTTGTAAGAAAAACTGCAGTTTTTGCCTGAATTTTTTTTTTATTTACAGCATCTAAGGAAAAGTTTGATTTACACTGTGACTTGAAAAAATATTTTGCTTTTGGAGATTTTGAGAATATCTTGATTGATCAGCATGGTCAAACTAGAAGAATGCCATGGGCTGTTGTTCTTGCTTAGAAGATTTTCTTCAAAGACCAACAAACCCAGTATGATAAAATGTTCTCTAAATCCTAGGCTACAAATGTACTATGATACGACTCAAGTCATATTGAATGTAGAATGAAACAGGTTACAGTTAGTAATATTCAATCAGTAAAAATTAAAGTATTTAGAGAAATCTTTACAGTGCCTTTTACCTTTTGGTATAAGAAGTTCTTTCTCTTTCTTACACAAACCTGAGCTTTAGACTGTCAGTTGTTCAGAAATCCTGATGAAATGGCTGTGGTAAATCAAATTTAAGATTTTCAGCATCAGAAAAAGGACAGAAAGTCGGAAGTGGTCACGTTCAGAATTTTAATGAAGAAAATCCGGTATAGATGTATATTTTTCTGAAGAAAATCTTTAGAGCAAATGTTTTATTTCACATTTTAAAAAGATTTTTCTCTGCTTCTGATATATGTCTTCTGACCACTTCAGGATAATCAGCAAAATGATATAGTCATTTCTAGTGAATATATAATCCAGACTTAAGATCTATGGGCTTTAATAGGTGGTCCTTACAGGAAGTCAATTATGGAGAAGTTTGTGGTTGGAATCTAGTTTCAGTGAGCACAAGGGTTTGTTTCAGACTTAAAACAAAGATGGGCTTTTATGCACAGAAAAATCTTGACAACTAAGGAGACTACATTTTCAGTAGGATTTGTGTAAAATATGATTCCTTAAGAAGGAAAAGAAAAAGACTTGGTATGCGTTTTTCTCTGCCAGGATGTCATTTTGTTACAGCTTGAGAATGTGATTAGAGTTCCATTGAATGAAGGCATAAACAACAAAATATCTTTTTAAGTGCAACCATGAGGGCTTAGTGCTAGGTCCTTTACAAAGTGTGTTAAATAATGTAGGTGTTGTCTTTCATTAGGAGATATCCTGTCATGTCACATAGTAAAATTGTCCCATTTTTTTCTTAGTGCTTGAATTCAGTAAAGGCCAGACCTACTAGAAAATTTAGACACACCGCTAATTATATTACATCTGTAGAGCACATTTTACTATACTGAACATTTGACATGAATAGATTTTGATTCTATAATCTAGTGTCAGTGATTAAGAAGCTCCCTGTATTTACTTTTGTTTTTATGATCTGTTTTGAAGAACATCTCTCTCCCACCCCTACCTGCTTTCTCATTGAAAAAGTTCAGTGGAAAGTGCACTGGATCCACACTCCCTTTATTTTAAAAACGTATGTATCAAGGGGCGCCTGGGTGGCTCAGTCGTTAAGCGTCTGCCTTCAGCTCAGGTCATGATCCCAGGGTCCTGGGACTGAGCCCTGCATCGGGCTCCCTGCTCATCAGGAAGCCTGCTTCTCCCTCTCCTGCTCCCCCTGCTTGTGTTCCCTCTCGCTGTCTCTCTCTGTCAAATAAATAAAATCTTTAAAAATATATATATATGTATCAGGTATTCAGAATTAGTTTAATAGTAAGCATTGATTTGTGATACACTGTCATCACTGAGCCATGCATAGCTACATTTAAAATTTTATTTTTAATAATATAGTTAACATTTATGAACCTACTGTCAAACTGGAGATGTATAAGACTGACAATAACGTACATTTATTGAGGTGTTCCTCCCCTTGAGTAAACTCAAGTTCACTAAGAGTTTTCTTTTTTCTTCTTTTTTTCTTTTTTATAATGCAAAGAACAGCACTTAACACAAATAGCTATCTGGCCCCAACTGTCAACGGTGAGAGGTGAGAAAATGTATTCTAGATCAGCACTTCTCTAACTGCAATGTGCATGTGAATCACCCAGGATTCTAGTTCAAATACAGGTCCTGTATCCAGAGATTCTGGAAATCTTACAAGCTCCTAGGTGATGATGATGCTGTAAATCCTAGTTTGTGGACCCCTCTTTTAATAGCGAGGTTATGGTCCTGTGATAGAGTAGCTGTAGTTAATTTTAGGTCTTCTAAATCAAAATTGTCTTTGTATGTAGTTTTATTTTTTAATTAATTTTGTTCTAAGACAGGTAATTTTATTTTTTGTTTTTAAAATTTTAAGTTTAAAAATGTTTATCTTGGAAGTATAGTTCACATTCAATGTTATGTCAGTTTCAGGTATACAACATAGTGATTCAGTAATTAGATCCATTACTCAGTGCTCACCATGATAAGGATAGTTACAATCTGTCAGCAAACAATGTTATTACATTGTTATGACTATATTCCCTATGCCATTCTTTTCATTTCCATGATTTATTTATTTTATAACTGGAAGTTTGTACCACTTAATACCCGTCACCTATTTTGCCCATCCCTCCATCCACTTCCCCTCTGGCAACCACCAGTTTGATCTCTGTATATGAGGGTCTGTTTTTTATTTATTTGTTCATATGTTTTGTTTTTAGATTCCACATACAAGTGAAATCATATGGTTCTTGTCTTTCTCTATCTGAGGTATTTCACTTAGCATAATATCCTCTAGGTCTATCCATGTTGTCACAAATGGCAAGATTTCAATTATTTTTATGGCTGAGTAATATTCCATTGTATACAGATACAACATCTTCTTTTCATTTATCTATCAATGGGCACTTGAGTTGCTTCCATATTTTATCTATTGTAAATAATACTGCAATAAACATAGAGGTGCATATATCTTTTCAAATTAGTGTTTTCATTTTGGGGATTAGATACCCAGTAGTGGAATTATTAGATCACAGGGTTATCTCTATTTTTAATATTCTGAGGAACGTTCATGCTATTTTTCAAGGGGCTACACCAATTTACATTCCCACCAACAATGCACAAATGTTCCCTTTCCTCCACGTCCTCCCCAATATTTGTTATTTCTTATCTTTTTGATACTTAGCCATTCTGACTGGTATGAGATGATATTCCACTGTGGATTTGATTAGCATTTCCCTGGTGATGAGTGATGTTGATCATCTTTTCATGTGTCTGTTGACCACCTGTATGTCTTCTTTGGAAAATGTCCATTCAGATTTTCTGCCCATTTTTAATTGGATGTTTTTGGGGTTGAGTTGTATAAGTTCTTTATATATTTGGGATATTAACTCCTTACCAGATATATCATTTGCAAATATCTTTTCCCATTCACTAGATTGCCTTTTTGTTTCGTTAATGGTTTCCTTTGCTGTGTGAAAGCTTTTTATTTTGGTGTAGTCCCAATAGTTTATTTTTGCTTTTGTTTCCCTTGCCTGAGGAGATATTTCCATAAATAGGTGCTAAGACCAGTGTCTAACAGATTACTGCGTATGTTTTCTTTGAGGAATTTTATGGTTTTGGGTTTCACTTTTAGGTCTTTATTACATTTTGAGTTTATTTTTGTTCATGGTGTAAGAAAGTGGTCCAGTTTCATTCTTTTGCATGTAGCTGTCCAGTTTTTCCAACACCATTTATTGAAGATATTCTTTTCCTCATTGTATATTCTTGCTTCCTTTGTTGTAGATTGATTGGCCATCTGTGCTTGGGTTTATATCTGGGCTCTCTGTTCTGTCCCATTGTTCTATGTGTCTGTTTTTGTGCTAGTACCATACTGTTTTGATTACTATAGCTTTGTTGTATATCTTGAAATCTGGGATTGTGGTACCTCCAGCTTTGTTCTTCACGTTTAGTAGCAGTCTTTATAATTTAATTCATAAATTTACTTTATTAAATTTCTATGAATTTTTCTTTCTGTTGAGATAATCAGTGATGACATTTATATACTAAGTGCTATATATTATTATATATTATTTATATGTTAGATATTTACCTATTAAATGTTAACCCATCCTAATATTAACCCATCCTTACATTACTGGAATAAATCCTACCTGGTCATGTGTGATTTTCATATATGTATCTCAAATACGCTACTTGATTTAGGGTTTTTTCATCTATGGTTATTCATGAGAAGAACCTATAATTTTCTTTGTTAAGTGTTGCATTAAGATTTTACAGGTTTGAGATATATTCTCTTTTTCCATTGTCTAGAAGACTTTCTACTAGATTGTAACAATATGCTTCATAAAATTTGGTAGAACTCACTTGTAAATCATTGGAGACTATTATTTTCTTATGGGATGATTTTAAGCTATGGTTTCAATAATGAGTCTTCATTTTTCTATTCTTTTGGACTCAGTTTTGGTAAGTTACATTTTTTTAAGAATTTTTCCAAGGTAGGGCCCCTGGGTGGCTCAGTTGGTTAAGCAACTGCCTTCGGCTCAGGTCATGATCCTGGAGTCCCAGGATCGAGTCCCGCATCGGGCTCCCTGCTCAGCAGGGAGTCTGCTTCTCCCTCTGACCCTCCCCCCTCTCATGCTCTCTCTATCTCATTCTCTCTCTCAAATAAATAAATAAAATCTTTAAAAAAAAAAAAGAATTTTTCCAAGGTAACTAAGTTTTAAAATTTTTCTCATAAATTTATTGATTTTTTATTACATCTTTAATATCCATTTTATTTCTAATATCTTCTCCATCTTATTCCAAATGTTATATATCTATATATGTATATATCTATATATCTATATATATATCTATCTTCTCTTTTCTCCTTTATTGATTTTGTTAGAGGTTTGTGCTTTATCTTTTTGAACAACCAACATTTGACTTTTGAGACTCATTTTGCTGTTTCACCAATACTTGCTTTTACCTTTATTACTTTTTCTATCTACTTTATATGTTTAGTTAATTAATTATTGGCATTTGCTAGTTTATTTTGTAATTACTTGAGGTATTTAATTTCCCTTTAAGTACTGTTTTTGCTGCAGCTTCAAATTGTGACATGTAGTCTTTTCGTGATCATGCAGCTTTCATTATGTTATCTTTGAAGGAAGAGTTACTTAGAAAGTATGCTCTTCCCATTTCCAAATACATGGACATTTTTATTTGTATTTTTATTAACTTCTAACTTAATTATATTGTCTATGTCTAAATAATGTTATCTATAGGATACTATTCCATAATACTGATGTACCTATTTTTCCTTTAAAGAGCTGTGTTTTGGGGCACCTGGGTGGCTCAGTTGTTAAGCGTCTGCCTTCAGCTCAGGTCATGATCCCAGGGTCCTGGGATCGAGCCCCGCATCGGGCTCCCTGCTCCGCGGGGAGCCTGCTTCTCCCTCTGCCTCTGCCGCTCCCCCTGCTTGTGTTCCTGCTCTTGCTGTGTCTCTCTCTGTCAAATAAATAAATAAAATCTTAAAAAAAAAAAAAAAGAGCTGTGTTTTAGTCTTGCCCTCTGATTGGCAAATTTGCCAATTTCTCCTAATAAGTCTATTAATTTTTATTTTATAAATTCTGAGACTTTTATTAGGTATAGTATACTTACAGTTATTATAATTTTCAATTAAACTGGACTTTTAATTTTCATGAAGCAATCCCATCTATAATATCAATTTTTCCCTTAAAGTTGAATTTGTCGGAAAACACCAGCTTTGTTTTGAATAATATGTACCTACCATCAGTTTTCTTACTTTTAGCTTTTCTGTCCTTAAGTGTCACTTGAGTTTCTTCTAACTGAACTGTAGCTGGAGTTTTAAAAGCCATCTAACAGTTCCTATTTTGTAACTGATAAGTTTAGTCCATTTATTTATATTGATTGTGATTGCAGATATTTTGGACTTACTTCTGATTTGTTTACTTTTCATTTCAGCTTGTCTCTCTTCTACAAAATTTCTTTTCTCCATTTTTCTTTGTTACTTTTACATTTATATTTATATCTGCATCTAGGAAAACAAGAATGTTAAAATCTTCTTGGCATGTTCCTAGATCCCTTGAACTCTCTCCTGCTTCAATAATGTTAGTATCATCTAGAATTTTAATTCTGGGTTATTTGAAATTCCTTTCCTCTTTTCCTTCCTCCCTCCCATCCATCCTTCCTTCCTTCCTTCCTTCCTTCTTTCCTTTTCCTCATAGTTATTTTTGTTTGTTTTAGATAGTGAAAGATTTTCCAATTAATTTTATCACTATTACTACCTTTCCTTAAGTATTGCAGCATTTCTTGGATGTTTTTTTCTCTTCTTATTGGTCCAGTTCCTCAGAAACTATTTTCAATGTGCTTTTCAAATGACAAATTTTCAGAGGATTTAAATGTCTGAAAATATTTTTTATTGTATCTTCACATTTGACTGACACTTTGTAGGATCCAAAATTGTGATTTCCAGGGTCTCTTCATTTAATAGTTAAAGTATTTCCTCATTGTAGTCTTACACCCTGTGTGGCTTTTGAGGAAGTCTTAGTTAAGTTAATTTTTGTTCTTTGGTAGTTGTTTTGCTCTTTTGGTCTTGAGACACAGAATCTTCCTTCTGTGTTTGATATTTGTCTTAGTCTGTTCAGGTTGCTATAACAAAACACAGACTGGAGAGCTTATAAACAACAGAAATTTATTCCTCACAGTTTGGGAGGCTGGGAAGTCCAAGATCAAACAAATACGTATTAAACACCTACTCTATCTAGTCATTGTTCTAAGTGTTTAAAATAGACCTATAAACAAAACAGCCCTACATATTTTTCACTTGTTGAATTTATAACTTGATTGAGAGGAAAGAGGTTGCGGAGTCGTGATCTAAAATAAACATAATAAATAAGTAGAGTATATAGTTACACATTATTAAGGTTAGAGTAGTTTGAGATTGTTGTAGGGACCAGATAACAATTTAAATACAGTGATCAGGGTAGGCTTCATTGAATAGGTTACATTTGAACAAGATTTGAACAGGTGAGAGAGTAAGTCTTGGGATGACAAGAAAGAGAGTTCTGGATAATGAGAACAACCTGTGAAAAGCCATGAGGTCAATACATTCTGGAGTATAAAAACAGTAGGAAACATTATGGTTAAAACTGAGCAAGGTGGGAGAAATAGTAGGAGATGTGGCCAGAAAATAAATACTAGGAAAGACAGGACATGTAGAGGATTTCAGGTCATTTTAGAATTTGTTTTTTAAATGAACTAAATCCAGAGTTTATTCAGTTTTCCTTAGTTTTTACCTAATATTCTTTTCCTGTTCTGGGATCCCCTCCAGGTTACCAAAATACACCTATTCAACACTTACACTTAGGCTTCTTTGGGCTGTGACAGTTTCTCAGACTTTCCTTGTTTTTGATAATTTAAAAAGTTTCAAGGAGTCCAGGTCAGATATTTTTTGGAATGCTCAGTTGGAATTTTTCTGATGTCTATCTCATGATTAGATTTTACTTTAGGTTATAATTCAATACTGCATTACATTTTGTGGTTATGTTGTTCTGACTTTGGCCATTGAGAACTCTTCCAGTTGGTTCTTCTGTCCCTTTGACAAACCCCCATTGTTGTGTTTAAATTGAACACTTCCTTACTTTCTGGCACTATAAGATGCTTCAAGCTCATTTTGTGTGTTTCCTGCCCCAGTTCTAGAATCAGCCATTTCTCCAAGGGACCCTGGTTACTTTTATTGGGGAATGGTTAGGAGTCAACATCTGGATACTACATGTAAAAATTCTGACTTTTAATCAGAGTAGCAGTTATAGGGTTTTGAGAGAAGAGTGATGTGTTATGATTTACAATTTGAAAAATTTCCTATAACTGCTATGTTAGACTAGATTATAGGAGGGAAAGAGTGGAAGGCATTAGGAGGCTGTTTGACCATTAGAAGGCTGCTATATTATCCAGACCAGAGGTGATAACTTGGATTAAGGTAGTAGCAGTGGAGGTGGTGAGAAGTTGTTGGATTGCAGCCCTTCACTTGGAAGACAGTTTATCTTCATTATTTTTTCAAATATTTCTTTCTTTTTCCAAGAAATTATCCTCCTTCTAGGACTTTATTATGCAGATATAAGCATATCTATATCTGTCCTACCATGTAACTATTATATTTTCATTTTTTGTCCTTTTCTACTATTCTATGAGATAATTTCTTAATCTAGTCTTCTAACTCATTAGTTCATTCTTTAACCATATCCATTCATTTACTTATTCTATTTGCTTTTTGTGTTTTTTATTTTGCCAATTATATTTTACATCCTAAACATTGTTGCCTTTATCTACTGTCACCTTATTGCCCATCTCCATCCTTTGTTTTATATTTTTCTTTAGCAATCATCATCATTTAATGTACTAGATACTTTTTCTTATTTTTCTCACTTATTGTCTGTCTACCCCTAGAATAGAATATAAATTCCATGAGGGCTGGGATTTTTGTTTTTGTTTTTTCATTGCTCTATCCCCTGAACTTACCATAGTACCTGAAATATAGTAAGAGTTCAGTGGTTTTTGAATGAGTGAATTGATAGAGTAGATGGCATAGATAATCTTGCACTTGAGAGAGGAGGGACATGGCATTTTCATTAAGGGAATTTATGCTACCTCTAGTTTTAGAGAAGTATATGATTTATTTATTGGGCTGCCCTAGTGACTGTTATTATACCATGTGCTTAGCCTTGGGCAAGGTCACCTTTGGAATCTGACTTTTAAGTGTTGTTCAAATATACCCATGTCTGAGAAGGGAAATATAAAGATGGTAAGTGGGAAATGTCAAGTGGAAAGTATAGTCAAAGATGTGATAGTCTCAAGTAGTCTGTTTGACAAGCCTTAAGATTATATCATTGTATCTGGGGCTTAATCATTTTCTGAAATAGAAACTGAGAGTTATTTAGTCTCTGAACTGGGTGCCATTTAGGCAAACTGGATGGAAAAGCACCTCTTTTATTGAGTCTTCCTTCTTTCGCTGATTATTTTTTTGCATTTAATAGCTTCCATGTTATTTTTTAAAACAATTACAATTTCACTTTTCTCTTTGCTTTGGCTTTAACAAGACTTCGTTGGGGGGAGGGTGGGGAAGAACTACTAACAAGGATGGCTTCTTTTCTTTTGGAAGACTTCTTACACTGTAAAGTCTTTTTGTCCTGATTTCCCATCCCAACTTCTGTTATAGAGGAGACATTCTTTTAGAATATCTTTACAAAATTTGAGGGCTGCAGAACAACACTTTGCTTTTAAGACAGCTTATGTTGTGCTAACATATCTGTTTCATTTGCATACACACACATAAAGGAGCACACAGATATGTATAAATCTGCATCTGTGTACACTTAACTTAAAAACAGACTTTTATAATGCTGTTTACCCAAAAGTTAAAGGAAGGTGTGCCTCTCCTTATATGTGTGTTTGTTGTTGTTGTTGCATTATCTCCATTTCTTACTGATTTCTGGTTTGTTTTCCTCCGCCTTTGCAGTCCTAAAGATTGATGCCATTTTGGGGTCTAATTACCCAACCTGTTCTCAGTTACATTTTCAATGTATTTTTTCTGAAACGCCTGCAGCTTATGGCACTGCCCCAAATTGCTTGTTCTGCTGAGGTCCTTGCTCAGCACATCTTTCCGCAATCATGTCACCTTCGATGAAGTCTCACTTTCCGTACAGTCTTTTTTATTTGCATTTACATATGTCAGCCAAATCCTGTCCTTTCTCACTTGGCATTTTAATTAAGTTTTCTTTACCATGAAGTTACTGTAATTTATAAGGAATTGGTCAAAAAATGGAAAGAAGAAATCAATAGGAAGACATTTTAATGTATCATCTAATTATTTTTCCTTTTTCAACTCTTCCGTATTAAAGTGCATACATAATGTTTTTCAATCTAAAAGTGTTATTTTATTTCATAGTAATTGGGTCTTCCCAGGGTGTATTTCTTAATTAAATGATACATTTAAAATTTATTTTATTAAGAAATGGTGGTAGTAATGCAAAAGCTGAATTCCCATCTCCCCAAAGGGACAGTTAAATAAATCCTTAGGTATGTAGCATATACAGTATTTAAGAATATTGGCAAAAAAATTACATGAACTAGAAAAACATAGCCTTGAGTGTAAGTTTAGCTTCTAGTTTCTGGAAGGTGTTGTTTGATCCCATTTAGCATGGGGGAAAATGGTGCATGCAAGATATGTTACGAATAGGAGCTGGGAAGTGTTTAGAGGACTTGCTCGGAAAATGATATATCAAGCGAATAAATATATGTAAAGTTATAGAAAAATTCAATAGCAAAATCAACAAGCTTGTGTATGTACTTGGTGTATATAAATTCTGTCTTGCTGATAGCACAATTCCTATTATGTCATGGTGTAAGTAGTACAGTGCCTGGCATCAAGTCCACATGGACTCTGTCAACTAACTAGTCAATCGATTGATGATTCTATGTCTCATCAGTGAAGGACATAGCAGTTTGGTGGTGTTTCATGTTCTGCCTCTGTTTTGTGTTTAAGCATCTCATTACTGTGTCATAAGGACCCAAGGAAGCAAGTTAAAAAATATATAGTAAATGAATACTTTTGAGGAATAGTTCAAGGGGAAGTATTTACAAATTTGTAAAACTTATTTCTAAGACATGGAGAATATTTGCATACATCACTGCTTTTAATGTGATCAGTTTAGGTTATTTAATTCACTTGGCTTTCTCTTTGAGAGCAATTCAAGAATAACTGGCATTGACCCTGATTTTATTTATACTTGATGCCATGATTAATAGCACAAAATAGTTCACTTTCTTTTCTCTGTCAGAATATTTTTGATAAATGGGTTGCCTTGATCATATGATATGAACCTTACTCCTCAATTTTCTCAGTCATAATGCTACCTCTGAACAAAATTGAGATTTATTGGTGACCCTCCAATCAGGTGAATAGAGCAATAAAATAAAGATGACCAATATAAATAAAAAAAAAATAGGACAAACTTTTCTTTGATGCATTTCTTTCCAAATATGGGGGAAATTTCTTGATATTCTGTTAGTGGCTTTGTAATGAATTTTCCACTCAGTAAAAGAATTAATCATAAAACATGTTTGAATTATTTTTCTTCACTGAGGAGTGTGCTATTTTGCACATTAGAATGGGGAGCAATGCAAAAGGAATAGATAGGATCACTGGCTTTTGTCTTTTGCTACTTTCTTGACAAGGCAGATTGCTCTAATAATACAAAGGTGCTTGGAACCTGAAGTAGGCCACTGTGCAGGGTATAGACCCATGTGGGCAGCCTCAGGAGTGAGTTACCAGGAAGGTTTTGTCAAATCCTTTAAATCTGAGCACAGGCCAATGGTGTAGCTATTAGTGCAGGATGACCTGATTGTTAGCTGGGCTTCTCCTGTGAAGACTTTGTGAAGACACTGAAAAGAGAAAATACTTAATATGGAGAAGTATCTAGACTGGGTGATTTAGGGTGTAAACCTCTGTCTTTCACATAAATGTTGGGTTAGGTGCAAGAGATAATGTGAACAGTGAGACTTTTTCTTCTGGTAATATTCTTTCCATTTCTGTAAGCAGAAACAACTCCTTGGCTCCCTGTGCAGGCCAGAGCCCTTGAGGTGTAAGAGGGCTTTAATGTCTCTGTACCTAGCACACTGTACTTATAGGAAAGTGGTACTTTAAGTGCTTATCTGAAATATATTTGTGCCAAATGGAATAATGAGCAAATATATCTATTTACTTCTACTTACATTGTTAAAAAATGAATTTTTCTGCATGAATGTTTTTTCTAGACATCTGGAAATGCCACTCACTGAAGATCCTTATGTTTTCTTTAATATTTGTTAATGACAACTTACGACAAAGCTTTCTACTATTCTTGCCTTCTAAAAGTTGGAAATGAACAGATCTTGAGCCTTTCTCCATGTTTCAGTGTGTTATAATCCAGGCCTGGGTGATGGCAGGATGGGATGGCCAGAGGTCTAAGGTTAGACAGACCCCTGGCAGTAGAATGAGTATTGTTGCTAGTAGTGGGAGAAGATTGGGCAAGGGGACAATGGGAATCAGTGATGAGCCACAGTAAACAGCCTGCTAATGATACAGAAGCCACATCCAGCTAACCTGGCAGGAAGCAGTAGTTTGAAATCCAGGTAGATGAGACTGTGGCAGCAGGGAGTTCTGGCCAGAAAGAATAGAAATTCGGTCACAGAGAGAGATCAAACACCCAGGAAAACTGGAGAATGAGGCAGGGTCTCAGAGGATCTGGATCCCTAACACAGGCCAAGTGGAACGTAAGACTAAATCCCCATGGAAAGCTAAGAATGGAACCAAAAAATTAGGTTGGCTTCTCAAATCTCCATTATGCAAGTTTAGGATTAACAAAATGAAATCTTCCACTTTAGAATTTGGAAGATATTGAAGCTACAGGCAATAGTTTAGGATCTGAAGCAGCAAAGGGTTAGAGTTGATAAGCCAGTCACTCCATGGATGAACTACATGAACTTCCTCATTCTATGGGGATACAAACCTGTTTCCAGAGGCTACTTCCTCCCTGCCTTGTTCTTTCCCTCCCTCCCAACCCCCCTTTCTTTCTTTCTTTCTTTCTTTCTTTCACCTATCTATTCATTTATCTATCATCTCTATCATCTGGCTATCTGTAAAGTATTAGCTATGTTTCACTGCTCTCAGAGTTCCATACTTTTTTTTTTTTTTTTAATTTGACCCCATGTTTAGTTTCTGGGAGAGTCTTCTCTCACATCTCTCATTGTCACCTGTCACTTATCCCTGAGCAGTTGTATCTGTTTTGAGGTGTTCTCTCCTGCTTTCTCATTTGTGTCTTCTATTTGTTGTAGGTAGGAAAACCAGATGACCAAGCTCTGTTGACCTGTTAACAGTAGACACTTTGGAAAAATAGTTCAGTGGCTTTTCACATATCCAGAGACCTCTTAATCTGGAAGATGCAACAAGGACAACGTTATTCTTTTAACTCTGCAGGAAAATTCTCTTCGATGCAAAAAAGAATCTCAGAAAGATCATGCCACAGATCTCCTGTATTTCATTTATAGGTGAGTCTCTCAGTCATCTATCCAGATTTTATTAGTATTTACACTTTACTGTTCAAAGATATTCCTTTGATTCAAGAACAAATCCACGCCTTGATGTAATTCAGAATTGGTACAGGGAGAAAGAGGCAATTACTCCAACCTAAATATTTTATAAAGAAAATTCCTTCCTTTGTGTTTAATATGTAGCCTAATACTAAACACATTACATCATTTATTTACATAAGTTTTTCTTTCAATCGGCATTGGATGTTATTTTGAGGTTTGGAATGATAACACAAAGTTATCCAAAAAGGCATTCTTTGTTGCTTATATCCTTCAAGTCTTTATGTTCTAGCCAAAAAGAAACAGACAAAAATAACAGTGGTAATGATGATTAACAGGAGTAGAAATAGGAGCACAGGGAGGTGTACAATTAAGCAGTTGAAACTATACTATCTACAGGTTTACGTCTTTCCAGTTATTTTATTGACTTTCCCATCTGTTCCAGTTTTTCTCACTTCTGTTGTCCACTTTGCTCTTTGTCATTTTCTCCTTCCTTGTGTTTTTGTATTTTTTATTTCTAATTTTCTCTTCAAATAATGCATTTCCTTTAAATGTACTTTGTCATTATTTTATCTTACCCCATTCTACCTCTTTTATATTCCATTTTAGTTGCTTTTTGATTGTATCTTTTCAAAAACTGCATCAAGGATCAAATAAAACAAAACTCAGCAGTAATTCAAAACTGGAAATATTATATTAAAACTGCTAGCCTCAAGGAGATATTTTACATAAATATGTGTTGCAACTTGACCTCAATGTCAGACAGCTGGGCATTTTGCCTGGCTGAGGGAGGCAGAGATTTGGAGGATGGGAAGGTTTTATGGCTTTTTTCATCTGTAGTCATATCCTTGTGTTCTTTTAGCTCAGAGGTAGCAATGGGAAAGGAGATACCAGACCATTAAGAGTGGGCTGATGAAATTGTTGGAAGTTTGGTGAGTTTTAAAATATGTACTTATCTGTAGCCAGCAAATTAACTCCTGTAAGTGATACTACTTACTACCTTTAACAATTAACATTCAGTTATAGACATGTTTAAATCCCCAGCATATCAGTCCTGCTTGTATTTATAACTACCCTCATGCTGTTAGTCAAACCTAAGATTTCTTTTGTGGATCAGAAAAGATCTTTAGTACAAAACATGTTTAAATTACTAAGTAGACTTGGATTGCAGAAAAAGTGCTAGGAGAGTATTTCAAATGACTAAAATAGGTTTTAAAAAAAGACTAGAATTAGTGACTAAAATAATTTCCTTCATGTCCTCAATAGGAAGAGATTACTACCTCATCTGTCCAGAATGACCATTCAAAAAATATCAGATATGCCGCTGACAAAAGTGTCAGCAGCAGTGGCCCCAACCACCTCCTACGCATTCTCACGCTCATCCTGGACACTCCCTTGCTTTCCTGTCTTCACAGCACATACCACTCTGAAAAGAAAACAAAAGGTGCTGCCTGTGATGAAGGTATGATATACATGTAAAGAAGGCAATGGTAATGCTGTTCTTTCCTTCCTGGGCTTAGAAAGTAGGTTATATAAAGACTTGCTTCTCAAGTTGACATTAAAAATGTGTAAATCAAGTGGCAACAGATCCTGTATTCCTTCTGGCATTGAGAATGTATGTGAACCTTAGCAAAATCTTTTATCTATTAAAATGAGGTAACTGTAACAGATGATTGCAAAAGTTCCTTTTAAAGGTAACCTTCTGTGATTCAGATGCAACAGATAGAATAGCCAAATTAGAAGATAAAGGATTGTTATCTTATTTATTTATTTGTTTATTTATTTATTAGAAAGAGAGAGAAGAAAGAGAGGGTGGGAAGGAACGGATGGGGAGGGAGAAAGAATCTTAAGCAGGTTTCACACCCATCATGGAACCTGAGGCGGGGCAGATCTCATGACCCTGAGATCATCATGACCTGAGCCAAAATCAAGAGTCAGAGGCTCAACCAACTGAGCCACCCAGGCACCCCAGTTGTTATCTCCTTTAAAAAATTTTTTTTGAATCCTTTTTAAAAGTAAACTAGTATAGTTCCACATCCTGAATGGTGGCATTAGGAACCCTGTGGATCTGTCCCCAGGAAAACAACTATAATTGGTAAAAATTATAAAAGACAACCAGTTAAAATCTCTCAAAATTGTCCTAAGCAAATACAGCAAATGAAGAAACATTTATTTGAAAAAAATGTACCAAATCTTAGGAAGAAGAGTGTCTGTGGCACTTGAGCCATGATGTACTGCTTCTCTGCTCACCCCCCTCCAGGTGGGTGTGACCAAATAGATGAGGCTTCAGGTGTTCTCAGCTCCAACTAAGGGACATAGTATCTCACCTGGAGGAGCAGGTCACCAGCATTTCTCATTACCTCTGACACCAAGTTGAAGAGGCAAAATTCTGAAAAAATGTAACCAAGAGGCTACGGGCTCTTTTCTCCCTATGCATGGAATGAAGGCTCTGCCCCAAGTGTGGCAGGCCCAGAATACTGGGACTCTGATTGCCCTCAGCCCAGATCATTCATACGGTGGTTTCATGCTGGGACAGGGAAGTCTAGAAAAACGAATTCAAAGGACTCTATCCAGAAAGGGAAAAGACAACCCACAGAATTCGAGAAAATACTTGCAAGTCATATTTCTGTTAAGGGACTAGTGTACAGAATATATAAAGAACTCTTATAATTCTACAAAAAAGACAACACAATTTAAAAATGGGCAAAAAAATTCTGAATAGATATGTCTCCAAAGATGATATACAAATGGCCAAAAAGCACATGAACAGATTCTTAACATCATTAGCCATTAGAGAAATGCAAATTAAAACCACATAACATTTCACACAGATAATAGCAATTGTTTTCACGTATATGGAGAAATTGGAACCCTCCTACACTCTGGTGGGAATGTAAAATGGGCGCAGCCACTTTAGAAAACACTCTTGTAAGTTCCTCAAAAGTTTAAAAATAGAATACCATATGACCCACCAATTTTGTTTCTAGACGTATACCCAAGATAAATGAAAACATATGTCCACACAAAATCTTGTACAAAAATGTGCCTAGTGGCATTATTCATAATTCCTAAAAAGTGCAAACAACTTAAACGTCCGTCAGCTGATAAATGGTATATTCATACAGTGAAACATTATCATCAAGAAAAAGAAATTCATCAGGAAAAAGAAACGAATGACTGACACATGCTACCCTACAACATGGATGAACTTCAAAAACATTATGCTAAGTGAAAGAAGTCAATCACAAAAGACCAAACCATTTTAATGGAATGCTCAGAATAGGTATATCTATAGAGACAGAAAGTTGCCTAGGGCTGAAAGAGCTGGGTTGGGATGCAATGGAGGAGTGATTGTTAATGGATACAGGTTTCTTGGGGTAATGAAAATATTCTAAAATTGATTGCTGTGAGGTTGCACAATTCTCTGAATATACTAAAAACTTTAAATGGTTAACAGTGTGGTATATGAATTGTATATTTAAAAAGTTTTTGAAAAAAAAAGTTCTTGTAAAAATGTAAATGTGTACTTTGACTAATGTGTTGTAATTATGTATTTTTCCATTTTGCTACTTGACTTTGTACTTAGTTTATAATATTGCTAACATACAAAATTTTTATCTACTTGAAATTATCATCAATAATTTTCTTTATGGCTTTTTTGTATTGTGTCTTAAAAAGGAATTTCTTAATGCAAGATTGTATTAAAGTTCTCTCCTTTTTTTGTTCTAGTTCTTTTGTGGGTTTTTTTTGTTTGTTTATTTAAATTGTTATTCTATCTGAAAACAAATTTTTTAAAAATCTTTTTTCCGGGGGCTTCTTGGCTGGCTCAGTTGGAAGAGCATCTGACTCTTGATTATTTAAATAAATAAAACTTAAGAAATAAATAAAAATCTTTCTCCCTAATTGGCAGGGCCACCTTTATTGTATACCAACTGTTGACAATTTTTTAGGGCTATTTCTAAAAACTCACCATCTAATCATAAAAGTACTTCACATCCTTTTAATGACTGTCACACCAAATGTGTTTCAATTGTTGGTAAGTATTGTCATAAATTATCTCATCTCTAACATTTCAGAATTTTTATGGCTTTTCTTGAATGCTTTTTTCACTGTAAACTTTTTAATCAGTTAAACTAGTTTCAAAAAATGGATATTGAATATTCTGTTACTTTGTCGGAGTCATATAAAATGTGTAGATTATGGTTTAGAGATCTTTAAAACAGTGAGTATTCATATGCAATAAGAAACTGTCTATTTGCGGCACCTGGGTGGCTCAGTCAGTTGGGTGTCTGACTCTTGGTTTCCGCTCAGGTTGTGCTCTCAGGGCCCTGAGATGGAGCCCTGCATAAGGCTCTGTACTCAGCAGGGATCTGCTTCAGATTCTCTACCTTTCTCTCTCCCTCCCCTCTGTTCCTCCCCCTGCTCATGTTCTCGCTCTCTCTCTCAAATAAATAAATAAATAAATAAATAAATAAATAAATAAATAAATAAAATCTTAAAAAAAAAGAAACTGTTTATTCAAGTCTTTTATGTCTGAGTCTTAAAGTTATCTGCATATAGAATTGACATATTGCTTGTTAAGTTTATTTCTAGGTTCTGTTTATTTTCTTTTGTTTTTGGTGGCTTATAAATGGGATTTCTCCCCATTTTTTCTGTGTAATTATTTGTAAACAGAAAAGCTGTACTTCTATATATTAATTTAATAACTTGATAATCTTTTTCTAGTAATTTTAGTTGATCCTCTTGGATTTTCTAGTTATGAAAATAAAAATTTTGTTTCTTCTGTTTAATTTTTATGTATTTTTCCCTTTTCACTTCTCTAATTGTATTGGCTAGTACTTCCAGAAAAAATAACTTAAAAATTCTAGTGAAGAAAAAAAAATTCTAGTGAAGATGGCCAACCTTTTGTTATACTTTAATGAGAATGCTTTTAGTGTTCATCCAGTAAGCATATTACCAATTTGTTTTTAAGACATATATTTTATTTCTTTAAGGAAGTATACATCTATATCACAATTTCATTAAGAAATTTTAACAGGAATCAAGAGAGTTGCATTTTCTCAAAGTCTTTTTGATGTCAAGAAGCCTGGAGCTATGTCCTTTTCCTTTGACCTTTATCAATTGTAGGCAATAGATAATCACTCCTAGCTAGTTTAAACAGAAAAGGATTTCGCACCAGATATTTCATGGCTTTCAAAATCTTTTAAAGAGCTAGAGTTTCTGGTTCTAAGTTGAGATTCCAAGTAAGGCCCCATCCCTTTGTATCATACTTGCTGCCCTCAGCTGGAAAGCAGCTGCCAATGCCATTCAACTGAAGTTTAATCAGGAAGATGGTATCCCCTGGGTCCACAAAGTTCTACTTCAAACCATATCACAAAGTGGATCCCCATTCCCTGCCTCTCTTCTTGCTTAACTCAGTTCCAAATTCAGGCCTCAAAATCTCATTTGCGTGCCTGATTGGTGGAAACAAAATCACACCCCAGTTCATAGATTCAAGTGTGCCTGGGAAATGCAGATTTTAGACTCCTAGCCTCCGAAGTACAAGGAAAGCATACCCCAAAGAGGGCTTAAATGGCTATTGAGAGAGGCAGTCTATAAAACCTGCCACACTATTAATATAGTTGAATTATATTAAGAGAGCTTGTAATATCCTAACAGCTTTCTAGAATGAACCCAAGTTCATATTACCTTTCTACTGTCCTAGTCAAAGGTATAGGTCGATATTTTGCATTAATATTATTAAATGTGACTTTTTTTCCTTTTTTCTTTACTGTTTTTACTTGGTTTTGTGATCAATGAATTCATAGAGAGTATTTGGAAGCTTTCCTTCTGATATATTCTGAACATTTTAGATAGTTGGAGTTACTTGTTCCTTGAAAGTGTAATGGACTTCACTTGTGAACTGTGTGGCCTCTATCATTTCTACTGAGCAGCTTTGTTATTTTTCTCATTCCATAAATGTTAGACAGTATTCAGTGTCTTTCTTTTGTGGTCAATTTTAGAAATTATTATTTTCCTAGGAAAGAAGGCATCTATTTTTTCCAGGTTGTCAAACTTAATTGCATATATTTGAGCAAACTATGTTATTATTTTAATTTCCTCCCCATCGATAATAATTTCTTCATATGTTTGTCTCTGTGTGTTGTATCTTCTTTTTTCTCAATTAGGTTAGATATGGGCTTAATTATTTTTTTGCTTGCTTGTTTTTTTCAAAGAAGTACCTCTGGAATTGATTATTAGTTGTTTTTTTTTTTTTTCCAAATTCATTCTTTCTGTTTCTTTAGGTTTTATTTTTTTTTAACGTTTTCTATTTTTGGATGTGTGTTGAATGATTAACTCATTCAGTGACTTTCTTTTCTACAACAATTAGCATCTAAATCCACAGATTTTTTTCTCTATATGTTATTATTATTATTTTTTTATATTTTGTGTATTCAAAATGGTTGGGTATTTCAGTTATTTTTTTCCTGAATCAAAATAAAAAATACTGTCCAGGCAAAAGATATTTTCGGTATTTTCTTTTTTTGTTTCCTATTTGTATTAATTTGTAATCAGATAACTTTATCTTAGTATTTTATCTTTTTATAATAAATTGATATTTTCTTTATGGAATGATATAAAGTAAGATTTTAAAATACTACATAAAAACTTGAAAGAAAGGTATTTTCTTTGTTTTCAGAATATAGAGATTAATATATCTTTTTGATCTGCCCTGTTACCTTATTTAGATTTCCTGTTTGCTCTTTAAAAAAAAAAAATCTATTTGATTCTTTAGTGGCTGAGGGAGGTGAGTTAAAATCTCTCATTGTTATTAATCCTTTATTTTCAATTGCATTTACTAAAGTGTTTATACATTGAAATTCTATTTAATCAGATATATATTCACAATCTTTGTAAATGTTACCATTTATTATTAATGAAGTTATGTGACTCATATATTTTTGCTTCAGTTTCTACCTTGACTAATATTAATATTCTAAACCTTTCTTTATTGCATTTATTTTTTAGATCATTAAGAGTAAAAGTGGTAATTTCATTTTCAACTCTTGTGAGTCACTTGTCTTAATTTTTGCCTCTTTTACACAGGCTACTATTGGGTTTTGCTTTTAGATCCAATCTACTTGTGTTAATAGAGTAATTTATCCTTTTTATATTACTTAGTATGATTGGTATTTTTTGTTGGTCTTAATTTTATTATATGTTCAATTTTCTTGATAAAAGTGAGAGAATATATAAGAACGGTAGATTTAATTACATCTTCATTAAACTGCAAGAACTGATTTTTCATCTTCTTTTTTATTCTGATTACCTTATTTGTCTTTAACTTTCTCAATCCTTGTTTAATACAGGATAAAACTGGCTTTGAATGTTTGTAAATGGTTTCTCTCATTTTTTTTTAATGTTTTACCTTTCATGCACATTTCATTAGGATTAGAGAAGAATCTGATTTCATTCCTCCATTCTAACTCAGAAACCTTATCATTTTTCATGGATGCATAGCGTATCATATCATAGATGTTCTAAATTTGTTAAAATATGCCTAATTTGTCAATATTATAGGTAATGCTAAGTGAAATATCATTGTACCTATATTTTGGTGTAATTATGCAAATATTTCTATAGATTAAAAACCTAGAGGTGTAATTTTGTGACTATTTGTACAAATTTTCACTCTACCAGCAATATATGAGAAAGGTTGTTTCCCTATAGTCTAATCAACAGCGAATATTTTTGATATTTTAAATCGTATTTTTTCACTTTGATCAATATAAAAATGACATTTTGTTTCTATCTCTGTTTCTCTATTGGTAGTTTGTGTGTGTGTATTAGTTATGTTGTCTGTTTTTATTTTAATTTTTCTGTGAATTTTTCTTAACTAGAAACAGCCCCAAGAAGGAAGTCTTTGAATGGAAGCACTAAGACTAGAAATGTGGATCTGTGTGTGTACAAGGCCAACAGGATGATGCAGGGACTGAGGGACTGAGTTTTTTACTGCAGTTTCTCCCAGTGCACTGGCTGTACATCAAGTTGGAACTGGGGATGGCAGCTTTCCACCCATGGGACTGCCAGGTAAAGCCTTTGTAATTACTGATGATTGGGCCTGAAAGAGCATAACAGGATTTTGGCTTAGAGCCAGACTTCTCAGTGAAAAATTACATATGTTTTAAGCTAGAGGTATGATTCTGATTTAAAGATACAATACAAAGCTCTAGTAATCAAAACAGTATGATTCTGGCACAAAACTAGACACATAGATCATTGGAACAGAGTAGAGAGCCCAGAAATAAACTCATGATTTTTCTTCAGGCCTATGTTTACTTATTTCTTTTTTTTTTTTTTTTTTGTTCAACTTTTTATTTAAATTACAGTTAGTTAACATGCAGTGTAATATTAGTTTCAGGTGTAGAATTTAAGTGATTCATCACTTACATACAACACTGGGTGCTCATCACAAGGGCCCTCCTTAATACCCTTCACCCATTTAGCCCATCCCCCACACCTCCCCTCTGGTTACCATCAGTTTGTTCTCTATAGTTAGGAGTCTGTTTCTTGGTTTGCCTCTCTTCTCCTGCTATGTTCATTTGTTTTGTTTCTTATATTCCATATATGAGTGAAATCATATGGTATTTGTCTTTCTCTAACTGACTTATTTCACTTAGCATAATACTGTCTATCTCCATCCACGTCATTGCAATTGGCAAGATTTCTTTTTTTTTTTTAAGATTTTATTTATCCATTTGACAGAGAGAGAGAGAGAGATAGTTAGAGAGAGCACAAGCAGGGCGAGTGGCAGGCAGAGGGAGAGGGAGAAGCAGGCTGCCCACCAAGCAAGGAGCCCGATACAAGCTTCAATCCCAGGATCCTGGGATCATAACCTGAGCCAAAGGCAGCTGCTTAACCAACTGAGCCACCCAGGTGCCCCAGCAAGGTTTCATTCTTTTTGCTGGCTGAGTAATATTCCTGTGGTGTGTGTGTGTGTGTGTGTGTGTGTGTGTGCGCGTGCACATGTCACATCTTCTTTATCCATTCATCAGTTGATGGACATTTGGGCTCTTTCCATTATTTGGCTATTATTGATAATGCTGCTATAAACATTGGGGTGCATGTATCCCTTCAAATCAGTATTTTTTTATCCTTTGGGTAAATACCTAGTAGTGCAATTGCTGGATCACAGTGTTGTTCTATTTTTGACTTTTTGAGGAACTTCCATATTGTTTTCCAGAATGGCTGCACCAGTTTGCATTCCCATCAGCACTGTAAGAGGGTTCCCCTTTCTCTATATCCTCACCAGCACCTGTTGTTTCCTGTTAAACCCGTGATTTTATGGTCAATTAATCTATGACAAAGGAGGTAAGAATATACAATGGGGAAAAGATAGTCTCTTCAATAAATGGTGCTGGGGAAACTGGCCAGTTACATGTAACAGAATGAAACTTTTATACCTTCTAATCACCTTTTAACACTATAGACACAAATAAACTCAAAATGGATTAGAGACCTGAAACTGTAAAATTCTTAGAAGAGAATACAGGTAGTAATTTCTCTGACATTGACTGTAGAAACATTTTTCTAGATGTTGTCTCCTAAGGCAAGGGAAACAAAAGCAAAAATAAACTATTGGGAATACATCAAAATAAAAAGTTTTTGCACAGCAAAGGAAACCATCAACAAGATGAAAAGGCAACCTAAGGAATGGGAGAAGATATATACAAATGATATATCCAATAACGGGTTAATATCCAAAATATATAAAGAACTTCTACAACTCAACATCAAAACAAACAATCCAATTAAAAAAATGGGCAGAGGACCTGAATAGACATTTTTCCAAAGAAGACATGTAGATGGCCAACAGACAATGAAAGGGAAAGGAGGGGCAGAGGGAGAAATGGGGGGAGGGGCAGAGGGGGAGAATTTTCAAGCAGACTGCCTGCTGAGTACAGAGCCCAATGCAGGGCTCAATCCCAGGACCCATGAGATCATGACCTGAGCCTAAAATGAGTTGGAGGCTTAACTGACTGAGCCACCGAGGTGCCCCAAGAGATTGTTTTATCATATGTAAAAATACCAACTAAAACTAGGAAATAAAAATACAGTGGTGAATGCCCCAAGAAGGAGATACCTCAGGGCAATGAATAGAATGATACCAGCAAGGAATACCATCTTCTTTATCATATCACTCCAGTAGCTGCCAATATACTAGAAAGTTGTGAACCACCACAGAAGGAGCCTACTATTTTAGCAGCTGTCAGACATGTTTCAAGAGACTTGGCATAAAGGGTTAATTAAAAAACAAAACAAAAGAATCACACCTATACTAGAGGGTAAAAAAAAAATCTTAAGAAATTCACCAACTAGAGGCAAAGCAAGAAGGAGATGGAGGGGCTCCTTAGAAGCAATGTGGGCAGTCTCAGGGGATTTATCACTGTTTCTTACTTTATCCAGTGGTCCCGTCCACAAAGTTCTGCTGGGTGGTGGGCCTGTTCTTTGAAACTGAAGTAGAGGGAGCCTTGCTCTCTAGGACCTGTGCACTCTAGGCCTATGGTAGAAGTAGCAGCTTTGATAATCTTTGAATCACCTTTTTTTTTTTTTTTCCAAGTAAGCTTTACACCCAACATGGGGCTTGAACTCATGACCCTGAGATCAAGAGTTGCATGCTCTACCAGCTGAGCCAGCCAGGCACCCCTTTTCCCTTTTCTTAAAGATAGCTACATTCTATCTAGATGGCTACATTCTCCTCTGTCCCTGCCATGGGAGGACACAGGGGAAGGCAACATCTACAAGCCAGGAAGAAAGCCATCACCAGAAACAGCCATGCTGGCGCCTTTCAGTTTCCAGAACTAAGAAAATAATTCTCTGTTGTTTAAGCTACCTTGTCTGGTATTTTGCTATTGGAGCCTGAACAGATTAAGACAGCCTGATAGAAATCTTTTCTCTGATGTAATTTTCACTCTGCTGAACTTTATTAATTACTTAGAATTATTATAACATTGGTATAATTTTAGCTTCCTTGCATATCCTCAAATGTTGTCTTTTGTCTTGTGTTAGAATGAAAAATTGCTAGGAAGTTATTCTTGGATTATGGTGATTTTCTGTGAAAATCTGGGTTTGTTTTGTTTTTGTTTTAGCTTACATGAGAAACTTTTATTCTCTTTATTCTGTATCTAATCTATTCTCTCTATAGCCTTATAAAATTTTCTCTTTATCTCTGTTATTCAGAAAATTTTCTAGCTACCTCTTTGTGAGTTAATCCTATTTTAAACTCAGTGAGACTTTCTCTTTAAAAATTTAAATCTTTCTATCATTTGGGGAAATTTTCTTCCATTATCTGTTAGATTATTTCTTCTTGCCCAGCTATCCCTCTCTCTTTTTAGGAAGCCCTGGATTAGTTCCATATCACTTATCTTTTCATTTGTGCCTTCTATTATTTTTGCTCTATATCTTCCTTTGATCTTCCCAGGACATAATTTGGTTTACAGCAGTTTTGAGTTTCATTATTAAAACTTCAAGTTTTTGAAACTATATTTTCTATTTCCTAAAACTCTATTTGTCTTGTAGTTCTCTGTGCCATTGTGCTGTGGTGTAAAACCTTAAGAATTTACATTAGAGCTCATTCAAGATTGTGTTCTATTTTTCCAACTAAATATGTACTCAATGAAAACGACTTTTTTCAATACCTGGCTTGGTATAACTCCTTAAAATAGTGTGTTCTTATGATCTGTGATCTTTCTCTGTCTATTCATGTGTTTGGGTGAGGGTTCCTTCACATGTATTGCAGTCACTGTTTCAGGTTTTCTAGGGAACCTGACTTGAAATTATTAGAGATACAGTTTGTATTTCTTTGCTACTTGGCAAGCAACAACTGTGCCGGCTCAGCTGAAATTAGATGTTTAGGATTTTTGCTTTGCATGCCTTTTAGCATAAGTGGGTGAGAGATAGCCTTCTCCCAACTGCACTGAAAGAGAGCAATTGATTTCAACAGTCAGTTTCTACTAAAATGTGGTTAACTATATCCTAATTATTGGAATTTTATCACTACTACACATATAGGGCAAAGTCCTTTAAAGGCCCTACTCATTGAAGAGAAAATGGTGTACCCTCTGTCCACCCCCACACTAAATGTAATCCACAATAAAAAATAATATGTGAGAAAACCCAACCATGTTATGATTGTCACATTACATTTTAAAATATATCATCAATACTATTATGTTTTAATTTTCCCATAGTCCCTGCTTTATTATTGCCATAATCACTTGCTTGTCTGATTGAGGAATAATCCAATACCATATACATTGTGAGCAGGCTGGGTGGTTCATCTATATGTGTTAAAGGAATCCATATACCATTCTGAGCTGGAATGCACTTGTGACTGTAAAATCAGAAGTCTTTGTTCAGATGCTTTCAGGAAGGAAGATCTCCTCCCAGGCCTCTGGACCTGAGTCCTCCTGTGGGCCGGGGCATTCTGTGGACAGGAATATTCTGATGCTGACATCATGTTGGCATTGACTGACCTATTTTCTCTGGAATGGAAGCTTTATATGTGTTTGGGAGCCCCATCATTTTCCAGGAATAGGTTTTACTCAAAATACAAGTTGAGCTGTCTCTGACCAAAATAGGGAGAGAAAGGAAGTCATAGATGTGTGCTTAGGCAGCATTTCCCAAGGATTTCTTTTCTTTTCTTTTTTTTTTTTTTTTTTTTTTTTTAAGATTTTATTTATTTATTTGTCAGAGAGAGAGAGAGCACAAGTAGGGGGAGCAGCAGGCAGAAGGAGAAGCAGGCTTCCTGCTGAGCAAGGAGCCTGATGCGGGACTTGATCCCAGGACCCTGGGATCATGACCAGAGCCAAAGGCAGATGCTTAATTGACTGAGCCACACAGGCATCCCCCAAGGATTTCTGAAAACATACTTTTGAGTGTAATTTTTAGAAGATAACATCATTCATTTTCCATAAAATAAGATGAACAAGTCTCCTTTCTAATTTGACAATTGCTGTCCACAGAATGTTTCAACAGTACTTGAATTCTTTTCTTTATTGAAAAAAAATTCACCTTGAGAACTAGAGCTGAAATGGCACATAAAATGAGGTAGCTTTGAATGCTTTTTATAAGAGTAAATGTTTTTGCAGGACTAGATTTAATTAACTAAATTAGTTTAATGAGAAGTTCAATTTCCTATCTACCATTTTTGTTGTTCAGAATTATACTGAAGTTATCTGTATGAAAACTGGTGATTAGTATAGGAAATTGACTTTATAATACTTCAAACATTTTGAAATGCGAAATTGTGAGTTTCCTTGCAATATGTGTTGATTGGAATGCTAATTAACTTTTGTGAAAATTATCAGAATGGACATTTTTATGATCATCTGTTCATCCCATCTATGTCTGGGATGACTTACCTTGCTCAGATTCCTAATGGAGGAGAAAATATAGCCAGCAACATTAGCTCCTTCCTGGGTTGGTTTAAGGATATAATTTATCTAGATCTGACTTTTTGCGCGGTCAGAGAGTTCTGAGTCAGTGCTCTACCCCCCTTTCCCTTACTTTTTAGTTGAACTCAAGAAATGGAAAATAACTTTTTCTCATAAAAGTATGGGTAACTGTTGACGTTACAACAGAACTCTCATATAGATTTTTGCCAAGATTTCATCCTCTATGTAGAAAATTACTCACATGTTTATTCAGTGCAATCAATTAACCCAAATGATTCAATAATAATCATGGGGAAGACAATAGGAGTCATTCTATTATTGCAGAGAGAATTTTACTCATGCTGACTAGAATAGAGGTATCAGTTCCTTTACAATATCTGAAGAAGTTATGTAAAATAATATAAAAATATAAGGAAGATACTTATTCTTTCCCACACTCAGAAAGAGGTAAAGGATATCAGTTCACTTCTTCAGTTTGGGGTCACTTCTGATTCCTCTCTCTCCTGCATTTTTGTCCTTTCCATGGGAAGAGAGATGTCTTTCTGTACTTGGTAAGATTGGAGAAAATGACATTCTTCCAGCATAGCCTCAAATCCTGATTCTAATTTTCTCTGTTATATAGATTACAGATAAACATGCCCTTTCTCTGCTTCTATTCCAATGGGGTGTATTCTAGAATGAAACAAGATTGAGTGGCTGAGTGGGAAGGGTGGGGATTGTCATGCTGTTCTGTGCCCCACTGGAGTAGCCTTTGGTTCTCCAGCTACAGGTAAAGCAATCCAGTTCATGAAGGTAGAAGTCAAAAACCAGATATGCTGTCAGTTTAGGACCTTTTCATTCACTGTTCCCTCTACCTGGAATGCTATTCCCTCAAATATGCCATTCAGGTCTTTGCTCAGATGTCCCCTTCTTTATGAGGCCTTTCCAGACCACCCTATTTAAAATAGCAGTCCCCTTACTAGCACCCCTTGTGCACTTTCCTGTATATGCCATATAGTTTATTATTTCTTCATTGTATGTGTTTTCCCAACTAGAATGAAAGCTCCATAAAAATGTAAGTTAACTGTTCTATCCCCAGTGCTTAGAATAGTTCTTGGCATACCGCTATCAGTATTTTTTGAATAAATGAAAGTTTTATTTTGGCTTTCGAATCAAGCTGTGTTCTCAAAGCTAGTTCTGCCAAAAAACCTGTACTTTGAAAAACAAAGCTAGTACTACATTCTAGTTCCTATATAGCTCCTATGTATACTTCTCAATTTTTTTACCTTCCTTGGTGAGAAGGATTGTGATTGATGAGACCACTGGACTCAGAGAATAATATGTGAAAAATCACAGACCATTAGCCAAAGCCGGCAAGTTTTGTGGGGGAGAAGGTAGGTGGGAAAACTGCATATAGGGACCTGGCAGATTCACTTTCATCTGTGGCTCTGACAATTTTATATACATAGTGGCTATCTCGGAGTTAAGTGATTATGAGTTTCCACCTTCATTAAATTTTTGAGGAGTTTACTTCAGATTTTCTAAAGTGAACATATACGGTTTATACACTGTGCAGGAAATAATAAACTCAATTGAAGAGTAATTCTAAAGCAAAGGAAAAGAGTTCCCTTTTATAGTAATATGTCCCACTTAACATGTTGAAGAGAACTTTCTGTCCTCAATTTGCTTAATAGCAACCCTATCTGAATGCTGATACTCACAGAACGCCTGCCCTTTTAGACTTGGGACAAACCCCAATAATTCCCATGTTCACACAGTGCATTTTCTCAGAAAAATGCTTTTATCATAACATTAACTTACTGTTTTTAAGAATAGGATAGCCTTCTAATGTGAGTAGTTTGTCTTCTATTTAAGGTGACTGGCAAGCTACAGACATATGGCCCATTAAAAAAAAAAAAAAGATTTGGTTTGAATTAGACATTAACCATACTCTGCAAAGGGTTTTATTAGTTTAATATTATATAGTACCTTTTGCACTTATTCCCAAGAAAATAAAGTTATGAATTCATTCAAAAAACATTTATTGATCATTTACTATGTTGAACTTAAGCACATACCAGCAATATGGTATTAAGTTCAGACATGGTTCCTGACAGATGGTACTGTCTCAAGGGGTCTGCTTAAATCTCGGATAGCCTTTTCTCTTCCACTCATGCTCTATTTTCAGTAGCCTTTCTTTAGTCTCAAAAGCCCTTATGAAATCTCTATAACTTTTCATATTTCTCATGTAGTTTCATGTTTTGTAAATCTTGTCTCAGAGCAGATGAAGTAATTTCAGCTAATATCTAAGGACTTCTTCAAAAAGGGATTTCTTTATAACATAAAGAATTTACATGCTCCTTGAGTATACAAGAATAGTCAGTTACTTTCCCTCTGTTATTTTATCCGGGACCTATGTGCCAGTATACTTAAATACAGGCATACATACGTACATGGCTTTCAAACTGGGGTCTTATATTTACACCTACCCGTGCATATGTTATGCTTTGCTCCCTATCTGAAATTCCCTCCTCCTCATTCCATTTAATTTCTCTAAATCCTCTCTCAGATCTCCCTTGTTCCGTCCATCTCAAGTAGATGTGTCTCTCCTCTAAAGCACTTATGTTGTATACTACATGGTAATTTGGCACTTAAAGTGGAAAGAAACTACTCTCTGTCACTGTTACTCACCGTTGCCATTTGTTTGGTGTACAGCTACACATGCTATTTTAAAATGGTCAACAGGAAAATGTATCTGGTACTTTAAAAGTAGAGATAAACTTGGATGAATCTATATAATTTGGTAAAGAAGTTAAATATATTTAGTTTTAAATCCTTGGAATGTAAGCAAAGTCTTTTACTGATTAGAAAAAGATAGTCATGAATAAATATGCCAAGCATAGCCACCATTTTTTGCTATGTATTTTTCCCTAATTATATGAGGGGCTTTCTCCCTCTTGCAGAACTGTAGCTAAAGCATTTGCAAGAACAGAGCCTGGTATAAATGGGCAAGACAGTGCTGTAAGAAACCTAAGTTTCAGTGAAATTGTAGTCTTATGTGGCCCTACTAGTGGAAGCTATTCCAAAGGAGGCTTCTGGCTCCCACAAGGTGAGTTTCATGGTTTCTCTAAATAGGACTAGAATAATCAGTTGAGAGTGGTTAAGCACTGGTAGTGGCTAATTTCAGTGTGATGATGACTCACTGTGCAGTATAATGAAGACTCACTCCATCTTTTTGATTTTTTGATTGCTGACAGCTTTTAAGCCCACCTGTCTTTCTCTTTGCCCCAGTACTGGACAAGCTCCTAAAAAAGCCCAGGTATTCCCTCCTTTGGCCCTGGTGATTCAAATAAAAATGGAAACTCCTGACCACGCATGGGAGCACTCACCCCAGCCCTAACCCCTACCTGGAATAAAAACCTCAGCCCTTTTCCTTTCTTTGCTCTTTCAAGCCACTTTCACACCTGCTCTGGAGGCCTGCCCTCCTCTCTTCAGAAATGCCTCAATTATGTAAGTAATAAACCATTTCATACCCTTTGTGTGTGTGTGTGATGTCATTGGTCTACAGGAACCAAATTTTGGGTGGCAGGCCCCGTGCTTTTAAAGCAGGGTAGCCACGAGAGCCAGTGTTTGAATTATAAAATTTTGCAGTAGTTTGTGTTTGCTTAAAATGATTGACCTTCATGTTTTTCTATTTTTTAAATAGTAAAAACATAGGTTATTATACAGTCGCTTTTACTTCTCTAAATATATGAGAAAACTGAGACACGTGGGTCATAAAGCTATGGCAGAAAGCTGTAACAGTGCTCACCTGGTGACCGATTCTTGAATTGCAATTATAAGCCTTTTTTTTTTTTTTTGCAATTATAAGCCTTAAACAGAAATAAACAGGCTTATTCATGTATGCTTACTTTAGACACTCGAACCAATATAGGGGCTTTAAGTGCCATACTTAGAACCCTGCAAATATTAGGACTGAAAGGAAGAACACCTGTTAAAGTGCTTGTTAATGACTTTTGTTGTTAAAAGTTAATGTATAACCTAATCAATTGACCCCCGAAGGCAGGGGATCCTGCCAATTTAACTTCTGCCGTAACCTAGTTATCGTAATAACTTCTGCTACTACTACTGGCTAACTTATTATTTATTTACTACTAAATTCCAAGAACTTTGGTAACCTCTTTTCATGTATTATCATGTGTAATTCTCCAAAAGCATCATAAGGTAGGTTTCAGAGATACCACTCATGAGCAGATGACACTTATATCAGATAGTCTCCAGTCTGGGGTCACCAGCTGGTATATCAGGCCTCCAGAAGCTGCCGTTAGCCTCTTTGTGCACCTATCCCAGTGTGTACCTTACTTTCAGTACAGCCAAAATTTGTTGGACAATTATAATTACCTTTGTATAGAACATGTTCACAGAGAATCAATGTGGCCTTGTAGAAAGACTGTTGAATAGATTATTTGAACACAGATCTTTGAATTTCCATCATGTTACATATAAGTTGGTTGTCTGAAAAAAGTACCCTTCCAGTGACTTTACTTATTTATAAAATTGGAGGGTTGGGTTAGATCAAGGGTTCTTATTTTGGGAGTCACAGAACTCTGAAATTATATGCAAATGTTATTTTTATGTGTGCATATGCATTTTTCTAGGAACAGTATTCATAACACATCTATTTCTCAAAGGGGTTTGTAAAAAAATATAAGAATGTTCAACTGGGGGATTAGATTCTCTTGTAGTTCTAAAAATATTATGGCTCCATTCAGCTGGAGGATGACATGGAGTAGAAAGGATTAGCAAATGACAAGGAAAATATTAGATTCCATACTTTTTATTTAAACTATTTGGCTAAAAAATATTTCTAACCATTTAAAATACATAAAAACCTATAGAGCTTTTTTTTCTTTTCTTTTTTTTTTTTTACAAAGCCCAAATCTACATTATGAGTGGGAAAAATTATAAATCTGGTCTGAAAAAGATCCAAACAGAGAGACCTTAATGGTGTTGTTAAGAATTATCATCCTTTTCAGAAGAAAAAAATGGAATCCCGTAACCATTCTTGGCTTGAATGAATCAGTAAGTATCTTTAGTTTGGGAAAGAAAAGGTGGAAAATTAGCTATTCCATTGCATTGGTTGGCCTTGAATCTTGTATGCAGTTGATTTTAGAGTTCAGATATCCAGTTATTAAAAAGTCATTTTCTTTTCTCTCAAATAAATAACTGAAAACTCTGAAGCTTCTGATCATGTGGAGCTGTGGGGCTTCAGGGGAAATAAAGAGCTTACTATCTTTCAGTTCCTCATATTTAAAAATAATGATATCTTGGAGGGGAATAACAGAGTGCCTGTATCCTGATCATATAATGAGATGACCACCAGAGTGAGTACAGCAGGGAAGATGCTATTTAAACTAATCTCCTTGATTACTTTTCAAAGGTACAGAAAGTTTCAATGAGAGAACATCTGCTTCTTATTAAGAATTTTTCCACAGCCAAAATTTTATGGAAGACAATCTCAGGGATCATAGAGAATACTCAATAGCATTGTCTGGATGTATTAATTGTGCATGGCATCTGTCCATGAAATGCACTGTTGCCATTAGACTGTATTCATGTTTGAAGAAACAGTTTGTCAGAAGGATTATGATCAGTATTACAATTAATTTAAAGAAATGAAGCCAAATTTTCAAAAAAGTAATGAATGTTCATTTCTACAGTCATCACCCATTCACTATAAAACTTGTTGCAGTTTGGCTTCTCCATTTCGAGCACCCCCTCTTTGTTCCCTCTTTCTCTCGACAAACCTGTTTTCCATCATTGGTTATCAAATAATCTTGTCACCAATTTTAATGGTTATTTCTGAGTGATTGACCTTGATATCTATTCAGAAGACGCTACTGATCTCCAGCTCTTTTTTTGTGACTGTATCTTCTATTACTTTCTGTGATTATTTTTTACTCTTCTGATTCTTCTCCATCCTCCTAACCCCTCTTTCTTCTACCCTCTAAACATAGGTTTGCACTAAGATATTTTTTTTTAAGAATTTTTTTTTTATTTATTCATTTGAGACAGATACAGAGAGAGAGAGAGTAGGAGCAGTGGGGAGAGGCAGAGGGAGAGGGAGAAGCAGACTCCCCGCTGAGCAAGGAGCCCGACACGGGGCTTGATCCCAGGACCTGGAGATCATGACCTGAGCCGAAGGCAGACGCTTAATGACTGAGCCACCCAGGCGCCCCCTAAGGTGTTTTTAATTCTCCTTTTATTCTTTCTATAATTCCTTCATGAGTGATCTCATTATGAAGGGTTAATTCCACGTGAAACACAATTAGCTCCCATATATTTACTAAAGTCATAAAATATAACGGAAAGGAAATGTGGTTATTGAATAAACAGGTCTAAGATAGCAACCTGTCTAAGATGCACTAGTGAGAAGGAGAAATGGGACTGAGATCCAGGCATTATTGATTCTAAATGCAGTCTTTGTTGCATTGTACAAGGAACTGGGAGGCACAGCTCAGAGAAATAATGGTGGAGAAGGAAGCCAAACAGCCATAGGTGAAGCTGCACAGTACCCTTTAGTTGAAAGCAGTTAGATAGACAAGAGATCACTTTAGGTGACAATTTAAGTGATGATTTTTCTTCCGTAATTAATATTCCATGTCACTGTTTAGTTTGTTCTCCCTTCCAGATTGCCTTTGTCATGGTCCCATTTCTCTTGGTTTCTTGAAATACTCTAATGATCTTCCCAAAATTTTTCTTCCTCCTCTTTCTTTTTTAAATTTAAGTGCGTTTAAAAATTTAAACTACTTGAAACAAAGGAAACTTTCCTAAGATATTTGTATTTGTAGTTTAGTAGAATAAATAACTTACTGTCTTCTCACTAGTATAACTTCATTTCCTTCCAGGGGCACTACTAATAATCTACTACCCATCTGCTAGACTGCTTTACAAATTTCCATTTGCACTTGCTCTCACAGTACCTGAAATTCCCTCTTCCTAATACTCACATTTGCACTTTCTTTATTAAAAAGTCACTTTCTCAATGAAGCCTTCCCTGATTACTTTTCTAAAATTTTGGCCCCCCCAACCCTTCAAATCCCTTCCCTGTTTTTTTTTTTTCTTTGCATAATACTCACGTTATCTCTAACATACTCTGTATTTTATTTATTTATTTTGCTTTTCATCTGTCTCCCTGAGGGCAGGGTTGCTGTGTTTTGTTCACTCTTCTTACTCCAGTGTTAGGAGAAGTCCTGGATCCTGGAAGGTACTTGTAATAGGTATCATGTGTTCTACACAGAAACCTGTTTGTTTTTTTTTTTTTTTTAAGATTTTATTTATTTGACAGAGAGAGACACAGTGAAAGAGGGAACACAGCAATGGGAGTGGGAGAGGGAGAAGCAGGCTCCTGGCTGAGCAGGGAGCCCGATGTGGGGCTCGATCCCAGGACCCTGGGACCATGACCTGAGCTGAAGGCAGACGCTTAACGACTGAGCCACCCAGGTGCCCCCAGAAACCTGTTTACTTCAGTGAGATCAAATGAAGAAAATACACTTCTACAACAAGATGAAAGAAACTGAATTTCTTCATAAAAAACAAATTAAGAATCAGAAGAAAGAACGTCTACATAAACTCGAATCCTGTCTTCCACATCAAAATCACTCTCCACTGACAGTCTTTGCTCTTGGAATCCTGATCAACAATTCCGTCCTTACCTTCCATTGTCATTTCAAAACATTGAACACCTGAGATTGTAAGTGTCTGTTTTTGTTAGGAAACAAATGCTTCTGTCAGTGCTGCCAAATTCCAGAAAAAATATCAAGGAAACAATGTTTTTCTATTCCTTTTTATGTTTCCTTTTGAAACAAAATACAAGTAACAGAAGTGTGGGTTGTTTTCAGAATTCATTATCCAGGCATAAAGAAATTCAGATGTCAGGAAGCTGGCATGAATCCTTCCATTCTTGCTCTCAGAACACAGTTGGAGGACAAAGTCAGCTGGCAACTCTTCTTTATTTTCTTATGCATTTTCTGATGCCTCTTCAGAGAAATTCCAAAAATGACTTTGTTCATTGCAATGTAAAAAGTAAAAATTTCCAAAAGATAAGAAGGTCCATCAGGATTGACCCATTCACCTAAACCTAAACCAGAATTTATAAAGGTAGATTTTGACCTCAGAAAAGGCAGAAAGTTTCATGGTGTTCATATATTTTTGAATTACATACTTCCTTTTTCTTGCTAGATGTGGTAGGAAAGAGTATAGCTTTGAAGGTGGACAGATTTCAGTCTCAACAGAGTTAAGTAGCTGTGTCACCTAGGGTAAATACTTTTACCTGTTTGATTATTAGTGTCCTACCCTATAAATATGCTTAATGTGTCTATTAGGGCTATTTGAGTATTAAATGAGATCATTTATATGACATATATAATACAAAGTAGATAAATACTTAAAATTACTTATCCTTCCCCTAACACACACACACACACACACACATTCATTCTTCTTATAACTTGTTAATTTATTTCACTTAATTACCAATTTAAAGAAAAGGTGGTCAAGGAATTTAAATTTTGACTATTTTCTAGTCCTGTCCTATTTATTTAGTGTAGGTATTTTGGCAATTTTCTGACAATAGCAAAAAGTGACATATTTTTAAAAAAGGTTAAGTAAAGCTGTAGAGAGTATGGCCAGAAAACTCGGTCAGAATTCCTAGATTTATTTTCTGTGCCTGAATATTGAGGTTGTACCATGAATTTCTACAACAGTGGTGCTTCTCCAAGATAATCTCTCAGCAAGTCAAATTTAATGTGCTTGAAAATATTATCCTTAGGATTGTTGCTATACTTTTTAGGGTAAGTTACTTAGTTACCATTTTTCATTTTGGGTGAAAATGTTGTGTTCCATTTATTATAGTTTTCCATGGCAAAAGGATTTAAACTGCCTGAAAAAAAGGTGTTCCCTGCAAGTAAGGAAATGTAATTGCTGTAAGCATAAAGCATCTGAACATGTCTTGCATAGCCCTTCATGGGATTTCTTGTTAAAATAGATGACAGAGACTAAACTGTAAATAGATGCCTCTTGCTTAATGCATTCATTATTTTGATGTACTCATAATCATTTAAAGAAATATTTGGTAAATATGAAAATGTATCTTTTACATACATGCTCACTTACGTAAATCTTTGGTTGTGTTACATGGTTCCAAATTTGATTACAAGTAACACAGCATTCTGACTGGTAAGAGTGAACAAGTGCTGTGGTGAAGCATGTTTTCTTTCATTATTTAAAGCTCTAAGGTGTTTCCTTTACCCTCCTTGAAAGAAGTTTGAGGTGTTAATTAGTATCCCTGTCAAACTGTCAAGCGGTAACCAAAATAGGAATCAAAAGATTATTGAAGCAGGAAGAAAGTAGAATCTTTAAATATTTATTAGTTAGAAGATAAAGATCCAAAGGGCTTGTTTCAGATAGTGTTTTATAGCTTATTTTTTTAACCAGGAAAATGTCTTAGAGATCTTCTAGTTCAACACCACTGTATCCTCCACCACCGTCTTACACTTTCTCTTCTTTAGGAGTGCATAAATGGGCTGTAAGGAATGCTTTTGCATGGTGTCCCACAGAGGTGCCCCCTGGGATTCCTTATTCTCTCTGTTCACCCATCCCCCAGCTTCTGGGTGCTTTCCTGCTAATGCCTCTTACCTGGGACTTCTGGAGGATTGCAATGGAGCCTTTTCACCTGGAGAAGTTGCTGGACATCTGGGAGTTCTTAGGACATACCCCATCCCCCGACACCCTGTAGTCATTGACTGCTCCAGGAGTATAAAAGCCAGGCTTCTTTGCCTCCCTGTGTGATCAACCTTGAGGTGTAGTTACACCACAGAGTTCCTCATGGTATCAGGCTGTCTGGAAATTTTTCTGAAAATTCACCTGTGCTTAGTTTGTCTCCCTTCCTTATTCTGCTTTCCTCACAGCCTTTGTGATTGCTCTTGGAAGCTTGTAATATGTCCTTTCACTATAATCCTTGCTTTAGGTTGGCTTCTGAAGAACTGGCCTGGTGATACCTCCTATAGCATTTTATAAAGAAATATATTAGACCTAGCCAGGTTAAGTGACTAGATCCACTCATGAAATTTACAGCAAAAAGAGGTCAGAGGGTGCATATACTCCATTAAAAACAGGCGGCAAAATCCATACAGCAGTGATCCTAACTGTGGATGCCCATTACAATCATATAGGGAGCTTTTTAAAAAACATGGATGCAAAAGACACATTTGACAAATGTTAAATAAGAACCTCTAGGGGTGGAAGTATGATAGTGGTATTTTTAAAGTGCCCCAAGTGATTCTAGTGTGTAGCCAGGATTGAAAACGACTGTCATGGAGTTAAACACTTGGTGATATTTTTAACATAAGTGGTGAAATAGAAGTAGGGTTGGGTAAGAAATAGCAATGAAGTGGAATTTAGATTTGGCAGTGCTAGGATATTTTCTGTTTATTCTTTCTAATTTGATAGGGAAATAGGAACAGGTAAGTTTTTAAAATAAAATTTATAATCTTAAATGGAATGAATAAATGAGCAGAGCAGACAAGACTACTCTTTTTACAAAACCTTCTTTTATTGCTTGTTATTAAACATGTAGAAACAGTCTATGCTTCCACCATATGCTTTTCCCCTCCTCACTCCCACTTTATTTTGAAATACGTAGCCCTCACTGCTCCTTTCCATTTTCCTATTTTTGACAGAATATGGATACCAGAAATGTTTCATTAAAAAAACTATCTATGGGGCGCCTGGGTGGCTCAGTTGTTGGGTGTCTGCCTTCAGCTCAGGTCTTGATCCCAGGGTACTGGGATCAAGCCCCGCATCGGGCTCCCTGCTCGGCAGGAAGCCTGCTTCTCCTCACACACTCCCTGCTTGTGTTCCCTGTCTCGCTCTCTCTCTCTGTCAAATAAATAAAATCTTAAAAAAAAAAAAACTATCTATGAAAACATTAGGCCACTGATGTCCTTAGTCCAGCAGAAGCAATAGGAAGACTGCCCTAAAGTGCTGTAAAACCATGAAGACAAGCTCTAGCATAATTCCAGCTGATCATTGTCTTTTGAAAACTCAGGGCCAGTGTTGCCAGAAGTTTGATTTTTCAAGAATCCAAAAATCTAGATTTTATGAGAATTCACATATACTTAAATGTTACAAATGATTTTTTTAGATTTATGAAACTATGGTGACTGACATGGTGTTAGGACAACTGAAATAAATTTGTGCAATGGATATTCCTGTGGGTCACCAGTTTTTCACTTCTAGTTTACAGTATATTTGTAAATCTATGGGATTTTTTTCAAAAATACTAATTTAATTCAAAATTTTATTTCAATTTCTTTATCACCTAACTTTCAATGATCTGAAAATTTTGCTGGCTTTATATGATTTAACCTTGCTCCCCTTCACCCTATACATTTATTTATGTATGCTTATGGATGCTTCATATAATATATATACAGGAAGTAAACATGCACAAATATTATCAGTTTACATAAATTTACATATTAAGATTTCCACCATGGTCTTCTGGATGGAAATATCCTAATAACTTATGTAGCTTATGTAGGCTTTACCTAATACATAAATCCATATTAAAAGATCTTTAGATGGAAGTATTTTTCGATGCTGCCCCATTTCTTACATCCTTTTTCCTTCCTATTTTATAAAGCTTCCTGCTAATCATTAGTCTGATTATTCAATATATATTTGCAGAAGTGCTCTGTTTATGTGAGTTTGGGGGTAGGAACATTTAAGAGAAAGGAAAATGGGATCTAAAAATTTAAATGTATGTAGTGCCTATAAATCAAAATATAAAACTGAGATAGAGAATTGCATCACTGAAAAAACTTATCATTGGAAAAAAGTATTTTCTAGACTTTTTAATGTACCTTCCCAGAGAAAAGATACACAGTGAGAATCTTTGCAACTGTAGAAGAAAAATGAGACAAATAGCTTTTTATGTCTATGTATTTATCATTGCAATTATATATTACAAAATTGGAAATTTTGGAGCTCCGTGTAGAAGCAAGATAAAGATGACAGATTTTTTTTGTAAGTTTGTCACATGAATAAATGGTTTATTGTGAAAGAAAAATCTTAATATCTGGAAAGAAAGAGAATAGGAAAGGAAAGGGAAGTGAGGGAAACCTTATTAAAAGCCAGCAGTTGCTTAATTAGCAATCAGGAGTGGAACAACAACTGTGAAGGCCTGAAAAATCTGTTGTATCCATTAATGAATGTCTGAGTGGGATGCGGGCACAGAGATAATTACAGCAGGAAGTTCATATCATTATACTAGGCATGTTTCAGGCTACCAAGAAGAGCCCTGCTGTACTGAAGCTTATAAAATAGGTGTGGTATCATTTTGAATTCACACTAAATATTAAATAATAATCTAATTTATTAGATCTAATAAAGCACTGTAGGATTTTATAAAAAAGAGATTGTGTAAGTGCTATGAGTTTAAAGGACAAAGAAAGTTCATGAAAGAGAACTAAATTGAGTTATATCCCAGCTCATTTGATGGATTACGTAATTTTTAGATCAAACTGTTGTACTATCCCTGATTCTCTTTTCTTTTAGTGAATAACTTTGCTTAGGTTGACACTTCAAAATTATGTTAAAAAACATAATATTAAATATAAAAATCACATTTTAAAATTATGAGTACAACATCCACTACCTTTAAACAGTAGGAAGAATAATTATTACCATATATTTTAGGCAAATTTTTGTTTGTGGGTGACTTTTTTTCATAATAACGGTCGTATTTCCATGGTGTTGACACTAGGATAGTATACCCCCTCTCTTTACCCAGAACCTCATAATGGGGAGTGAGGGGTGGTGGTCTGTCCTGCTTGGAGTTGCCTCACTTTTGGTTAACATCATGGGAATTCAGCTAGTTTCCCCCATGAGTCTCTTAAAAAGGTAGAATTTTGTGGGGGGGGGGGAATAACTACAATAAAACTGGGTAGCTCTCACATATTAATAATCAAATGGATATTCGTATGGATATTCGTATGGAAAAGGAAGGAAAGAAAAAATACTCAGCAATCCCCAAATATATACTGTATTTATAACTTCATCTGTTTTTAAATTTAGTAATTTCTTTTTTATTATTAATATCCTATCTAGTCTGAAATAAATTAGAAATATGCTATAAATTAGAAACAAACTAATTAAAAATTAAAAGTGATACAAAAGAATCATTAGAACATGAATAAAAAAGAATCAATGGCCATATAGTGAAGAGAGGAGATGGTTGCATAAAAATGAATTAGGCTAGGGGTGCCTGGGTGTCTCAGTTGGAAAAGTAAGTTGTAATAAAGTAAATTAGCACTGAATCTAGCTTTTGCCCTCATATGAAGCAAGAAAGCAAGAATTTTGGCATCAGCTGTTTTAGTGGTCTTAAATCTGTTAGCTTTTGTTTGGGAAAATCTTTCTCTCTCCTGCTATTCTGAATGATAGCCTTGTGGATAGAGTATTCTTGGCTGCAGTTTTTTTCCCTTTCTGCAATTTTTATATATCATGCCACTCCCATTTTCTGGCCTGCAAGGTTTTCAGCTGAAAAATCTGCTGATGGCCTTATGGGGTTTCCCTTGGATGTAACTGTCTTTTTTCCCTCTTGCTTTAAAATTCTTTATCACTACTTTTGCCATTTTAATTACTATGTGTCTTGGTATGGACCTGCTTGGATTGATTTTGTTGGGTGATTTTTGTGCCTCCTGGATCTGGATATCTGTTTCCTTCCACAAATTAGGGAAGTTTTCAGTTATTATTTCTTCAAATAAATTTTCTGCCCCGTTTTCTCTCTCTTCTTCTAGGATCCCTTCTAGGATCCCTGTAAGGATCACTAGGATCCCCAAGTTATTACTCTTGATGGAGTCACTGAGTTCCCTAGGTCTATTCTCATTTTGCATAAATTTTTTTCTCTCACCTGCATAGTTTGATTATCTTCCATTACTCTGTCCTCTAGGTTGCTACTTCATTCTTCTGCTTCCTCTAGTCTGCTATTTATTCCATCTAGTATATTTTTAATATCATTTATTGTATTCTTCATCTCTGATTCTTTTTTATTTCTCTTTGTTAAGGGTCTCGCTGATGTCCTCCACTATTTTCCCAAGTCCAGTGTGTATCTTTATGATCATTTCTTTAAATTCTCTATCAGGTATATTGCTTCTATCCATTTCACTTGGCTTTCTTGCTGTGGTTTTATCCTGTTTTTTCATGTGGGACATATTCCTCTCTCTCCTTATTTTGTTTAACTCCCTATGTCTTTTTCTCTCTCAGGGAAGTCAGTTTTATCTCCTGTTCTTGAGGTTAATGCTTTATGAAGAAGAGGTCTGGTTGTGCAATGCAGTGCACTGTTCCCTCTTCACCAGAACCTGGCACTTCAGGGGTGTTTTCTGTCTGTATTGTGTGCCCCCTGCTATTGTGTCTTGGCTACTTTTTTCTTCCATCCAGTCATCTACAGTGGCTCTCTTTTCCTGTTGTGTGCAGTGTTTGGTCCCTTTGGTGTTAGTGGGCCAGTCTGGGGCCACATTGGGTTTGAACTGAGTCAGGCCAGGCATTTGCCAGTGCAGTCACATCAAACTGCAGGACACTTTCCAGTGTTATCCCTTGAGAAGTTTTTATTGGTGGGTGGGGCCAGCGATCAGATAAGCTGTCTGTCCCCAGCCCACGCTTAGGCTGCCACCATCTGACTGGTGTGTTGGTTATCCCCTTCAGCCAAGAGCAGGAGTCACTTTGGAGTGATTCTGGCTCCTGTTAGGGCTGCTAGCACACTGCCAGGCTTGGTGGCCCTGATTTGAATGGGCTCCAGTCAAGAGTGTATTGGAGGGGGCAGGGCACACAGTTTTAATAAGGTGCCTGCTGGTCTGCTTGCAGTATGAGACCTGCCACTATGACTGTCCCAGGACTGGATGATGGGGCAGATCAGCGAAGCATGTGTGGGCTGGGCATGAGTTTTAACAAGGTGCCTGCCAGTCTTCTTTGGAGGGGGGCCCACTGCCACTGGAACTGAGGCACCGCATAGCGCCCTGGTTGGGAGGTGTGGTGTTGGCAAGGCTTGCATTGGTCTTCTGGGGGAGGGGATCCTCAATGCTGGGACTGAAGCAAGTGTGACTGGAAAAGGTGAAGTCACCAAACCATAAAGGAGAGGGGCTTGGTGTAAGCAAGTTAGGTAGTGAATGTCTCCTGTGCTGGTTCCTGCAGATGGCCTTGCATTCGTGCATGCATGTCAGGGGAGGGAAATGGAGCCTGCCAGCTCCGTTGTTCCTGAAGAAGTCCCTCTATGAACCTGCCGCTCTGATCAAGCTCTGAGCTTAGTAAATGATTTTACCTCTGTATGCCCCAGGCATTTTTCAAACTGCTGCTCCTATGCTATGTCTCCACAGGCTGTTTTGCTGTGTCTTTAAGGGCAAAGACTTACAGTTTCCTTTCACCCTCCAGGCTTTCCCAGAATGGATTCCACTGATTTTTAAAATTCCAAGCTTTATGTCCCGCAGGTTATAAGAATTCACGAAATTCAGCCCCTCTCGTTTTCAAAGCCAAATGTTATGGGTATTCATCTTCCCTGTGTGGGATCCCTGGTGTGAGGGTCTCCTCTCACCCCCTCTCCACACCCTTGGCTTCCTCCCTCCCGTAGATGGCCTGAGGTCTGTTCCTACCCCCATCTGTATGGCCTCTTTTCTAACTTCAGTTTGAGTTAGTGGAGTTTGTTCTGCTAGTCTTCAGGTCATTTTCTGGGTTATTTACAATGATGTGAGTATTATCTAGTTGTATTCATGGGATAAGGTGAGCTTAGCATCCTCCTACTTTGCCATCTTCCCAGCCTCTGCCAGTAAAATGCTAGTTTTATTTTTAATAATTTTTCCAGGAAGTAGAATAATTTGTAAGCATGTCCTAAAATCCCAAGTTCAAAAAGATAAGATATAGTCAGCAAGTTATATTACATATTTAAAATTATATAATGTAAAGAAATCCTTAAAAAGTTAAAAAAACAACTGAAAAATTAGAAAAATTATTTGTCATTCACTTGACAAGAAAGATGTATTGATGTATAATGTTCAAAAAGTTAAAAAGTTGACCTATACAAATATAAAATGAGCATGTCCTCCAAGATGCAATTAACTCATTAATGAAATAACCAAATTTTTAAAATTATATTTTGAAATTAGGTAATTTTCTTAGTATAAAATTAACTCTTAAAAACCAAAAAGAAAATAAGACCCAATGGAAAAATTATGCAATGGACATAAAAGACAGTTGACAAAATAACTTAATATCAAAAAACTATTAAAAATATTCAACCTTCCTCATAATGAAGAAAATAAATAGGGCCAAAGAATATATATAACAAACTAACTAAAATTTGGATTTCACTGAAACTTATAGAGACAGTTTGTTATCTGCAAACTGTTATTTAACAACAACAAAAAAAACTGGTCAACTCTCTGGAAAGCTGACTTTAAGGAAACTTTTAAAATTGATTATTCTAGGTAAATTACCTTAAAAATCTTTACTTCTAGACCTCTTCATTCTATTTTTTTATATTGCAAGTATCTGGGGAGAAACAATTCAGATTTTTAAGCTTTAAAAGGATTCTTGGCATCCTTGTTGTGATACCTTAAAGAATAATAAAGCATCAACTTTCTTTACCCATGTTTCGTGTATGAAATAAAATAATTCCTAGTAATACCTCATTTTATTTTCTAAAGATAAAGATTAATGTATTATCAACTCTAGTTTGTGAAGATATTTGTTGTACTACGCTATTTTAATTTTGAGGAATTATAAAACAATGATAAAATTACTACACATACCTACATTCTGTTCTTAGGATCTGGGAAGTTTCCACAGAACCTTAAATTAATCATAAATTAAAAAGGTTTATTTTACTTTTTTTTCTAGTGAAACTAACACATGCCCATAAACAAAGAAATACAGAGTACAAATTTACTTAAGTTTCGGCTGTCATTATAAGCATCACAGACAATAGCCTTCAGCCATATCTTATGGTATTTAGACATCTGTTTAATAACAGTATCAAAACTTGGTTATAGTTTTTTGTTTGTTTGTTTTAAAGATTTTATTTATTTATTGGCAGAGAGAGACACAGTGAGAGAGGGAATACAAGCAGGGGGTGTGGGAGAGGGAGAAGCAGGCTTCCTGTGGAGGAGGGAGCCCGATGTAGGGCTTGATCCCAGGACTCTGGGATCATGACCTGAGCTGAAGGCAGAAGCTTAACGACTGAGCCACCCAGGTGCCCCAAAACTTGGTTATAGATTTCCTAATGATATAAACAAACTGAGGACTGTCTAAAAGAAAGAGCTATATTGACCCAAAAGACAATCTCTAATGCAAAAATTGAGGCTGTAGCAATCTGAAAATTGGACATTTAGGGAATATGTTTTATAGTTGTATATAGATCTTTTGTGTCTGCCTCATTCCTTCTTTTTCACCTTTGGAGAAATTCCAAAAATGGAATTGCAGGGGTAAAAGATATATGCCCTTATATATTTTTTATATGTACCCTTACATTTTTGTATATTACTGTTTCTTAGCCTAGGTTTTCTTGAATGAGACAAAGGATTGGGTACAGAAGGTTATTTTGGAAATATAATATCAGGAAATAGGAAAGCAGTACAAGGTAGTAAAATAAGGAGGAAGGCAAAGCTAAAACAAGAGTGCATTACTAAATGATCATTGCTTCAGGCACTAGGGGTAGATCCTCTGGAACCTTATAAGGAATCGTAGAAAATGATTCTCAGTGCTTTCTGCCCAGGGAATAAATTGCCTCCTTTCTCCACTGTCAGGGTGGCACCTTAGGCATGAACTCCATTTTACTTGTAGGCTGCTTTGAGAAGGTTTCAATTGAAAACCCTCACCAGAGCATCAGAGAGATCCTGTATCCTGAAACAAGAGAGAGGCAGGGAGGCCTAAGGTGAGGAGTTGTGATTGCACATTCACAAAGCAGGTAGCAGTGTTAGGAGAGAGAGGTGGGACTGAGAGGAATTTCTTTTTCTTTCTTTTTTTAAATTTAAATTCAATTTAGTTAACATATACTGTATTATTAGTATTATTAGTTTCAGGGTAGAATTTAGTGATTCATCAGTTGCATATAACAGCCACTGCTCATTACATCAAGTAATGATGTACCCATCACCCAATTACTCCATCCCTCCACCCACCTCCCCTCCAGAAACCCTCAGTTTGTTTCCTGTAGTTAAGTCTCTTATGGTTTGCCTCCTTGTCTGTTTTCATCTTATTTTATTTTTCCTCCTCTTCCCCTATGTTCATCTATTTTGTTTCTTAAATTCCACTTATTAGTGAAATCATATGGTATTTGTCTTTCTCTGACAAATCCATCAGGAGAAGAGAAATAATAAAGATTAGAGGAGAAATCAAAGAAGTAAAGATCAAAGAACAGTAGAACAGATCCATGAAACTAGGAGCTGATTCTTTGAAAGAATTAATAAGATCAATAGACCCCTAGCTAGACTTATCAAAAAGAAAAGAGAAAGGACCCAAATTAATAAAATAAAAAAAGAAAGAGGAGAGATCACAACCAACACCAAAGAAATGCAAACAATTATTAGAGCATATTATGAGCAACTATATGCCAACAAATTAGGCAGTGTGGAAGAAATGGATGCATTCCTAGAAACATGGACTATCAAAACTGAAACAGGAAGAAATAGAAAACATGAACAGACCCATAACCAGCAAAGAAATTGAAGCAGTAGTCAAAGATCCACAAACAATAGGCCAGGACCAGATGGCCTCCCAGCAGAATTCTATCAAACATTTAAAGAAGAATTAATACCTATTCTTCAGAAGCTATTTCAAAAAATAGAAATGGAAGGAAAACTTCCAAACTTATTTTATGAGGCCAGCCTTACCTTGATCCCAAAACCAGACAAAGACCCCACCAAAAAGGAGAATTACAGACCAGTATCCCTGGTGAATATGGATGCAGAAATTCTCACCAAGATACTGGCCAATAGGATCCAGCAGTACATTAAAAGGATTATTCACCACGACCAAGTGGGATTTATTCCTGGGCTGCAAGGGTGGTTCAGCATCTGCAAATCAATCAATGTGATACACAACATTAACAAAAGAAAGGACAAGAACTATATGATCTTTTCAATAGATGCCAAAAAAGCATTTGATAAAATACAGCATCCTTTCTTGATTAAACCTCTCTGCAGTGTAGGGATAGAGGGAACATACCTCAATGTCATAAAAGCCATATATGAAAAACCCATAGTGAATATCATCCTCAACAGGGAAAAACTGAGAGCTTTTCCCCTAAGGTTAGGAACATGACAGGGATGTCCACTGTCACCACTGTTGTTCAACATAGTACTGCAAGTCCTAACCTCAGCAATCAGACAACAAAAAGAAATAAAAGACATCTAGATCAGCAAAGAAGAAGTCAAACTTTCCTCTTCACAGATGACATGATACTCTATGTTGAAAACCCAAAGGACTCCACTCAGAAATTGCTAGAACTCATACAGGAATTCAGCGAAGTGGCAGGCTATAAAATCAATGCGCAGAGGTGAGTTGCATTTCTATATAGTAGCAATGAGACAGAAGAAAGAGAAATCAAAGAATCAGTCCCATTTACAGTTGCACCAAAAACCATAAGATACCTAGGAATAAACCTAACCAAAGAGATAAAGGATCTGTACTCAGAGAACTATAGAACACTTATGAAAGAAACTGAGGAAGACTCAAAGAAATGGAAAAAGATTCCATGCTCATGGATGGGAAGAACAAATATTGTTAAAATGTCTATGCTACACAAAGCAATCTACACATTCAATGCAATCCCTAACAAAATGCAATCAACATTTTTCACAGAGCTGGAACAAATAATCCTAAAATTTGTATGGAACCAGAAAAGACCCCGAATAGCCAAAGGAATGTTGAAAACCACAACTGCTGGCATCATAACCCTGGACTTCAACCTCCATTACAAAGCTGTAATCATCAAGACAGTATGGTACTGGCACAAAAACAGACATATAGGTCAATGACACAGAATAGAGAACCCAGAAGTGGACCCTCAACTCTTGGTTAGCTAATATTTGACAAAGCAGGAAAGAATATTCCATGGAAAAAAGTCTCTTCAACAAATGGTGTTGGAAAAATTGGACAGCCACATGCAGAAGAATGAAACTGGACTATTTTCTTAAACCATACAGAAAGATAAACTCAAAATGGATGAAAGACCCTAAATGTGAGACAGTAATCCATCAGAATCTTAGAGGAGAACACAGGCTGCAACCTCTTTGACCTTGGCCACAGCAAATTTTTGCTAAACACGTCTTCAAAGGCAAGGGAAACAAAAGCAAAAATGAACTATTGGGACCTCATCAAGATAAAAAGCTTCTGCACAGCAAAGGAAATAGTAGACAAAACTACAACCGACAACCGACAGAATGGGAGAAGATATTTGCGAATGTCTTATCAGATAAAAAACTAATCTCCAAAACCTATAAAAAACTTATCAAATTCAACACAAAAACCAAAAAATCCAATCAAGAAATGGGCAGAATGGCTGCCTGGGTGGCTCAGTTGGTGAAGCGGCTGTCTTGGGCTCAGGTGGTGATCTCAGGGTCCTGAAATAGAGCCCCACATCAGGCTCCCTGCTCAGCGGGGAATCTGCTTCTCCCTCTCCCTCTGCTTCTCCCCCTGCTTGTACTCTCTCACTTGCATGCTCTCTCGTTCTCTCTCTCAAATAAATAAAATCTTAAAAAAAAAAAAATTGGCAGAAGACATGAGCCAATATTTCTCCAAAGAAGACATACAAATGGCTAACAGACACCCACAAAAATTGCTCAACATCACTCAGCATCAGAAAAATACAAATCAAAACCACAATGAGATACCACCTCACAACTCTCAGAATGGCTAAAATTAAGAAGTCAGGAAACAACAGATGTTGGCAAGGATTCAAAGAAAGAGGAACCCTCTTACACTGTTGGTGTTGTCTTCCCACTCTGGAAGACAATATGGTGGTTCCTCAAAAAGTTAAAAATAGAGCTAACCTATGACCCAGCAATTGCACTACTAGGTATTCATCCAGATGATACAAACATAGTGATTCCAAGGGGCACCTGCACTCCAATGTTTATAGCAGCAATGTCCACAATAGCCAAACTATGAGCCCAGATGGTCCATCAACGGATGAATGGATAAGAAGAGGTATATATATACACCTACACAATGGAATATTACTCAGCCATCAAAAAATATGAAATCTTACCATTTGCAACAGCATGGATAGAACTAGAGGGTATTATGCTAAGCGAAATAAGTCAGAGAAAGACAATTATCATATGATTTCACTGATATGTGGAATTTAAGAAACAAAACAGATGAACAGATGAAGGGAAGGAAATATAAGACAAAAACAGGGAGGCAAATCATAAGAGACTCGATTCTAGGAGACAAACTGAGGGTTGCTGGAGGGGAAGTGGGTGGGGGGAGGGATAACTAGGGGATGGCATTAAGGAGGGCACTTGATGTAATGAGTACTGGGTGTTATATGCAACTGATGAATCACTAAACTCTACCTCTGAAACTAATAATACACTATATGTTAATTAATTGATTTTAAATTAAAAAATAAAAATAAACTGCACAGTTTATAGAATACCTTTACATTGTTTCTGTTTTGAAGTAAAGATCAAGTAGATGGAAGCTAGGGAATTGTTATTTCTTCCTTAATATATTTATTTATCAAATATTAATTGAGAATTGTTGGTGTATAAAGCTTGGCTCTGTGGGAGATACTCATTTGTATTAGGTATGGCTTCTGTACACAAGAAGTCTATAATATGAAAGAAGATATAACCATATATATAATCACTGTAACACAATAAGAATATAAGTACCATATCAGTGGAAAAAAAAAAAAAGTCATAGGAATTCATTGGAAAAATAGGTCACTTTTTTTGAGACACAAGCAAAGAATACTTAATGAATAGATAAATAATGAGTGAAGTGAGAGCTTCAGCCTAATAGTCTCAATATTAATGTCTTCAACAAACAGATGAGCAAAGGAAAAATAAAACAGGAGAGAGAGAGATAAACCAAGAAATGGACTCTTAACTATGGAGAACAAACTAATGTTACCAAAGGGGAGGTGGGTGGGGGAATGGGCAAAATAGTGGATGGGGATTAAAGAGTACACTTTAAAAAAAAGTCTTCAATAAACAAAAAGGCAGAGATACCTGAAAATCTAGAGTGTATGAGAAAGTTAGGCAAGAGGATTTGAGAAGATGAGAGAAGATTTGGAATTTGAGTTACAGGGAATGGACTAATTTATCATCTAGATATGAATAATATGATTGTCAAGTAGCTTTGAGAACCCAATTGAAAATAGTTAACATGAATTTATGGTAGGTTGGTCAGCATAGTTCTATGATTAGCAACGTCAAATGAGAGAAATACTCTTCTTAACTATCCATGGCAGACGCTGTGGAAAAATTTAACTATTTGAGCAAGAAGTCTATTTTGAACTATAATAGGCCATCAGTCTTCATTGTTAATTCCTCAGGTCATTGAACTTTCACAGAGAGCCTGATGTCAATATCAAAGAACTGAGCATTTCGGTTTGTGTTTCTGCCTTAAGAGTGTTGCAATATAAAATAATAAGGGACTTGACTTTATTTCATGCTTCAGGTGCTGTTGATTTTCTATAAATATTATATAATCAGAGAGGGTAATGTCTTTACAGTTGTATTTCTCTCAGAATACAGTGTGCTATGTTCCAAGTGGTTACACGTGATTTATAATTGTTGGTAAGATGGTTCTGTCAGGCAAACTGTGGTATGGCTTATTTTCACTTATCACATTCAATAAATCACTATAAAACAGGCCACAGCATACATGAAACACTGCAAAAAAACACTTAAAAATTCATTTGCCTTAACATTGTCTTGTGGAGGGTTTCAGTTTATTGGGAAAAGAAAATGGAATTTTTTTCTCTAAAGATCAAGTATACATCCCCAACATTTTTGCCCTTATTATTATCCAGGGATAATAAGAGCTAGGATTATAGTACATTATTTTATACTTTTATATTCTCTATCTTTTTAGGCATTTCTAACTCAGTCACCATATAAGCTCTGAGTCTAACTCCAGGATATTTTAAAAGATGAGTCTTCAATACGAAATTTCACATTTTCTTAGTATCACAGTTTGTCATTTCCTTTTTGTTTACCATCTCCATATAAGTGGGAGAAAGGAGAAGGAAGAAATGTTGAGAGGGAAAGAAACTTTTGTTCTGGCATTTTTTTTTTTTTAAAGATTTTATTTATTTATTTGACAGAGGGAACACAAGCAGGGGGAGTGGGAGAGGGAGAAGGAGAAGCAGGCTTCCCGCCGAACAGGGGGCCCGACGCGGGGCTCGATCCCAGGACCCTGGGATCATGACCTGAGCTGAAAGCAGACGCTTAACGACTGAGCCACCCAGGTGCCCCTTGTTCTGGCATTTTGACCTGAAGAAATGACTCATGCCCTGTATGGTGATCATTGTCTAATAGGGAATATGTCTCTTTTCCTTTATTGGAGATTACTGGTCTAAGAGTCAAGAAACAGGCCTTACTTTCAAGCACATGGATGTGGATGGACTCTGATCTTGGTCACTGCATTGGTGGTCTTTGTGTAATAATGCATAGAACTGGAAGGGGACCACTGTAAACACACTGAACCCTGGGTGTGGCAGCTGGTGTTGCTTCATCTTATTGTGATTATACCCTGAGACCCAATGCTGCTTTTCTGTCTCTCCATAGACAGAAAACTTGGTGACTTAAATAGCCACGCAATGGTCCAGAAAGAGCCATTAACACTACTTGTATCATCAGCCTATTAATCCTTAGGAGAATTATCCAGGCCTTGAGATTATCAAGTTAGCAGATAGGAATAAATGCCTACAAAACACTCAAATCCAGACGCTTCTTTTTCTCCTCTCCTACTTCAACCTTCATGACAATTCCTGCACATGTTCTCTAGATTCCATCTCCGCTCACCAACTCAAGCATCTTAGCTAACTTGAGTGACCCTCTCAATTCTGCATTACCAGTGTTCCCTCTCCACTTAATTATTCTCTCCAGCACACCAACATGGTAGTATCTCCCACATTTAAAAAAAAAAAAAAAATCCTGCCCTGCATCTTTTTGAGCCAACACTTTTACTTCCTTCTGATGTAGCAGAACTTTTGTCTGAATGTGCTGCTTTTAAGGTCACAGAATAGAAACTTATTTCTTGTCTTTTGGGTTGCCTTGGTTCATGGTCTAGTTGCCCTCTCTCTTCCCCTTTTAGGTGGCTTGGCAGTTGGCTCAGCAGCACTGAATAAACTCATCCAAAGAACATAAGTTATCTCTCCAGCTCATACTAGTTGGAATTAGTATGTGACCTCTCCTAACTAGGTTACTGTCTTATAAGGCCATATCCTTGGCCAGGAAGCTTCCACTACTGTGGTTGACCACAGTTCCCTGAATTTTCTGATCTGTCCTATAAATATATGCAGCACCATAGGGAGAGTGCTCTTCTCATGTAGCACTTCTCATGTTTTGTCCAACCATTCCAGTATTAATCTCATGGTGTGATGAATAGAAGGGAACTTGTGCATTCTACTGACTCTATTGCTTCTATACTTTCCCTAATAAATACATCATAGGGACCAGTGTGTATGCATCTGTGTCCCTTGCATAACAATCTCTAGTGACTTCTATGCTCTATTACACTGTCATATCTTCATTTTACTCAAGTTCTCAGTAGCATTCAACATGTGAACCATTCCCTCTTTCTCTTTTCCTCTCTTTGTTTCCAAGACTCTCTACCAGTGGATCTCAAACTTCAGAATACATCAGAATCACCAGAAACACAGATGGCTGGTTCCCACTCCAGAGTTTATGTTTCAGTAGGTCTGAGGTAGGGCCTGAGAATTTGCATTTCTGCCATGTTCCTAGGTGATGCTGATGGCTTTGTTCTGAGGACCACACTTTGACAACCACCACTTAACGCTCTCATGGAAGCTTTGTTTATCTTTACAAGTTTCCCATTTAATTATGCCACCATTATGGACACTTCTCATTATCCTCTTTACCAGATTAGCTTCCTTGAAATGACTTCTAATTTCTCCTCAGAGTTCAGTGACTCCCTTTAGTATTCTTCCAGTCCCATGGCTTTACCCATTTTGTTTGTTTTAATCTAGCTTAAACATTTTGCATAAAGCTGCCGAATCTTTAACCTTGGTCATCACATGGAGTTGTGGTGAGGATTAGGTTGTAAACTTCAATCACTTTAGCCAAGACAAAAATGGTGCCATGACTAATTAATAAGGCAGGAACACTAACACCTGGTAATTAATCATAAACTTTATTACTATTTTAAACTAGGTTCAGTGGCACGAGCCAAGCTACTCATGCTGTTTGACAAAGTCCAAGTATGGGGGACGATCCTGAAAACAGGAGACTCCACAGCGGGTTCCTGCTATTCTCTTTCATTTTGTTTATGGCAATCTTTATAATTGTGGGAATATTTCTGGGGTTTCATGATACAGTGACTACTCATCTTAGTTACGCCTATCTAAGCAATCATAATGAAACTAATTCCACGAGGCCCCCCAGGCGCCTCAGAAGCGGCAAGATTCTAAGAAAGGAACAGCTTAGGCTGTTCCACAGTTCACTATATTTCCTGCGCTATAGAACAAAATAGCAAGACGGTCATGCTCTGTCTAGCACCTTTCTCTTTGCGTATTGTTTTTTAGTTTTAGCGAAAGTCACTAAGCGGAAATCAATAAAGGTCATGTTAATCATTACAAAGGAAAAATAAAAGAAGGCTATGTCTGTAATAAAAAAAATGATCTAAGATTATCTCAATAAATTGTGAAAAAACATAATCACATGTTACAAAAGTATGGAAAAACAAAAAAATCCTAACATATAAATAAAGTTCCTCCAAGGCTGTCAGGAGGAGATGCTTGCAACCTGACCCTGTGTCTGTGTCTCCTCATTCGCCGATGCCGTCCTTTCCTACGAGAGACCCACCCCAGCTGGAGCTGGACTCTGGCAGTTCAGAACCTAAATTATTCCAGAAACATTAAATTTTATATAGGCAGTTCCTGTAAGTCATAGCCCCATAGCTTTGATTCTGTTGGCACTTTTTAAAAATTTGTGGCATCATTCATAGTTTAAACTTTTTAATATAATCAATCTGACTAGATAAACTGCATTAAGTTCTGTTTTCAGTCATTGCCTGAACAGATTTATATAAGGCAGACATTCTGTCAAATTTTATAATTACTTCTTACAGAATTTTGTTCAGTGCTAGGAGATTTTATTGGTAGTATGCCCAAAGAGAAGCAGTCACTTAATAAAATAAAGATGTTATTCATCTTCAGTCAACATGACTGTTTGACAGCATAATTCTTTCAAGTTGGACAGAAACAGACATCATCTTTTTATGTAAGGAAAGCAACATTTATTTCTAGAATCCCATTCTAATTACAGTATATTTTGAAGTTACATAGTTATACTTTTATGTTGAAAGAAAGAAAGAAAGCTATCTAGAATACCCTATTGCATACAGGCAGGAAGGAATATAAATCATCTCAGTAATTCCTTATTTCTTTATCATGTCTATTTTTCTTTAAAATTAATGAATTTAGATGAAAGATGGTGGAGGAGTAGGGGACCCTATTTCAACTGGTCCCCGGAATTGAGCTGGATATCTACCAGACCACTCTGAGCACCCACGAAACCACCCTGAGATGTAAGAAGATCTGGATCTCTACAAAGAGAATATCGCAGGCGGTTGGTTTTGAGGTACGAAGTGGGCAGCCGTGATTCCATGGGCAGATATTGGAGGATAAACGGCAATGGGAGGCTGCCTGGCCGTGGGGATCCTACACCGCAGGTGAGCGACAGCCTCGCGCTCTTGGGATGGGGCACAGACTTGCAGACTGGTAGTGGCGGGGAAAGGACTTTAGGGCAGCCCCTGGGGTGGAAACCCAGAGTGGCGGGGTTGCGCGTGCGAACTGGGAGCGGCTGGCAGTTCTAGAAGTACAAAGGGCAGAGACGTGCTCCAACCTGGAGGCAGGACTGGGGGTGCTGTGGAGGGGCGCACAACCCAGGCCACTGCAGTTTATAGCAGCACAGACAGAACCGGAGACACTGTGGCCTGGAGAGGTCACTGAAGAACAGACTGCGGTCTCTCTGCTCTGAGGCAGAGGGTTGGAAACGGTCTCTTCTGCTTTGACTCACGGAAGAGACGTGGAAAGCCACCAGGGAAAGCCGCCAGAGAACAAAAGCCCCAAAAACTGATTCCCGCTGAGCCCATTACCTGCCACGGGGGGCAGGGCAACTCCACCCAAACAGGGTTTCATGATAAGTCATGGTGCCGTGTAACAGTGTAACAGTTACAGTGCGGCAGGCGCCTCCCCCAGAAGACAGGCTGGGAAAACAAGAGGACAGCTACCCTAAGGTCCCTAGAGAACAGGTGCATCTTGCTTGGGTTCTGGTCAATAATTTGGACTCTATACATTCCCTCAAACACCCATCAACAGAATGACTAGGAGGAGGAACCCTCAAAATAGAAAAGACTCAGAGATTATGATTTATGCTGCAGATTTACAAATGGATGCAGATATAACCAAGATGTCGGAGATGGAATTCAGGCTAGCAATTGTGAAGACAATGGCTAGAATGGAGAAATCAATTAATGGCAGCATAGAGTCTCTAAGGGCAGAAATGAAAGCTGAATTGGCAGAACTTAAAAATGCTATCAATGAGATCCAATCCAATCTAGATAATGTAACAGCTAGGATAACTGAGGCAGAAGAGCGAATAAGCGACCTGGAAGACAATATAATAGATAAAAAAGGAAAAGAGGAGGCCAGGGAAAAACAACTCAGAATCCATGAAAATAGAATCAGAGACATAAGTGACACCATGAAGCATTCCAATGTCAGAATAATTGGAATCCCAGAGGGAGTGGAGAGAGAGAGAGGACTAGAAGATGTATTTGAGCAAATCATAGCTGAGAACTTCCCTAATCTGGGGAATGAAACAAACATTCGTGTCCTAGAGGCAGAGAGGACCCCTCCAAAGATCAAGGAAAACAGGCCAACACCCCGGCATGTAATAGTAAAACTTGCAAATCTTAGAACCAAGGAAACCATCTTAAGGGCAGTTAGGGGGAAGAGATTCCTTACGTACAGAGGGAGGAACATCAGAATAACGTCAGACCTATCCACAGAGACCTGGCAAGCCAGAAAGGCCTGGCAAGACATATTCAGGGTACTAAATGAAAAGAATATGCAGCCAAGAATACTTTATCCGGCAAGGCTGTCATTTAGAATGGATGGAGAGATGCAGAGCTTCCACAACCGGCAGAAGCTGAAAGAATATGTGACCACTAAGCCAGCCCTGCAAGAAATATTAAGGGGGGTTCTATAAAAGGAGAAAGACCCCAAGAGTGATCTACAACAGAAATTTACAGGGACAATCTATAAAAACAACGTCTTCACAGGCAACATGATGACAATTCGTATCTTTCAATAATCACTCTCAACATGAATGCCCTAAACGCTCCCATAAAATGGCACAGGGTTGCAGATTGGATAGAAAGACAGGACCCATCCATATTCTGCCTACAAGAGACTCATTTTGAACCCAAAGATACATCCAGACTGAAAGTGAAGGGATGGAGATCCATCTTCCATGCCAGCGGACCTCAAAAGAAAGCTGGGGTAGCAATTCTTATATCAGACAAATTAGATTTTAAACTAAAGTCTGTAATTAGAGGCACAGAAGGACACTATATCATTCTTAAAGGGTCTATCCAACAAGAAGATCTAACAATTGTAAATATCTATGCCCCCAACATGGGAGCAGCCATCTACATAATGGCTTATGTATTGATAACAATACGTTAATTGTAGGAGACCTCAATACTCCACTCTCAGCAATGGACAGATCATCTAAGCAGAAAATCAACAAGGAAACAAGAGCTTTGAATGATACACTGGGTCAGGTGGACCTCATAGATATTTACAGAACATTCCACCCTAAAAAAACAGAATACTCATTCTTCTCAAGTGCACATGGAACTTTCTCCAGAATAGACCACATACTGGGTCACAAATCAGGTCTCAACCTATACCAAAAGATTGAGATTATTCCCTGCATATTCTCAGACCATAATGCTCTAAAACTGGAACTCAATCACAAGAAAAAATTTGGCAGAAATTCAAACACTTGGAAGCTAAAGACCACTCTGCTCAAGAATGTTTGGGTCAACCAGGAAATCAAAGAACTTAAACAATTCATGGAAATCAATGAGAATGAAAACACATCAGTCCAAAACCTATGGGATACTGCAAAGGCAGTCCTAAGGGGGAAATACATCGCCATCCAAGCCTCACTCAAAAAATAGAAAAATCCCGAATTCACCAACTAACTCTACACCTTAAAGAACTAGAGAAAAAGCAACAAACGATGCCTAAGCCACACATTAGAAGATAAATAATTAAAATTAGAGCAGAAATCAATGAATTAGAATCCAGAAACACAGTAGATCAGATCAATGAAACTAGAAGCTGGTTCTTTGAAAGAATTAATAAGATCGATAAACCACTGGCCAGACTTATACAAAAGAAAAGAGAAAGGACCCAAATTAATAAAATTATGAATTAAAGGGGAGAGATCACGACTAACACCAAGGAAATAGAAACAATTATTAGAAATTATTATCAACAACTATATGCCAATAAACTGAGCAATCTGGATGAAATGGAGGCCTTCCTGGAAACCTATAAGCTGCCAAGACTGAAACAGGAAGAAACTGACAACCTGAATAGGCCAATAACCAGTAACGAGATTGAAGCAGTGATCAAAAACCTCCCAAAAAACAGGAGTCCAGGGCCTGATGGATTCCCTGGGGAATTCTACCAAACATTCAAAGAAGAAATAATACCTATTCTACTAAAGCTGTTTCAAAAAATAGAAACAGAAGGAAAACTTCCAAACTCATTCTATGAGGCCAGCATTACCTTAATCCCCAAACCAGGCAAAGATCCCATCAAAAAGAATTTCAGACCGATATCCCTGATGAATATGGATTCCAAAATCCTCAACAAAATCCTAGCTAATAGGATCCAACAATACATTAAAAGGATCATTCAACACGACCAAGTGGGATTTATCCCTGGGATGCAAGGGTGGTTCAACATTCGCAAATCAATCAATGTGATAGAACACATTAATAAGAGGAGAGAGAACCATATGGTCCTCTCAACTGATGCAGAAAAAGCATTTGACAAAATACAACATCCTTTCCTGATTAAAACTCTTCAGAATATAGGGATAGAGGGAACATTCCTCAAGTTCATAAAATCCATCTATGAAAAACCCACAGCGAATATCATCCTCAATGGGGAAAAGCTGAGAGCCTTTCCCTTAAGATCAGGAACACGTCAAGGATGCCTACTCTCGCCACTATTGTTCAACATAGTACTAGAAGTCCTAGCAACAGCAATCAGACAACAAAAAGAAATAAAAGGTATTCAAATTGGCAAAGAAGAAGTCAAACTCTCTCTTTTCACAGACGACATGATACTTTATGTGGAAAACCCAAAAGACTCCACCCCCAAATGACTAGAACTCATCCAGCAATTCAGTAATGTGGCAGGATACAAAATCAATGCACAGAAATCAGTTGCTTTCTTATACACTAACAACGCAACTGTAGAAAGAGAAAATAGAGAAACGATTCCATTTACAATAGCACCAAAAACCATAAGATACCTTGAATAAACCTAACCAAAGAGGTAAAGGATCTATACTCTAGGAACTACAGAACACTCATGAAAGAAATTGAAGACACAAAAAGATGGAAAAATATTCCATGCTCATGGATTGGAAGAATAAACATTGTTAAAATGTCTGTGCTACCCAGAGCAATCTATACCTTCAATGCCATCCCGATCAAAATTCCAATGACATTTTTCAAAGTGCTGGAACAAACAATCCTAAAATTTGTATGGATTCAGAAAAGACCCCGAATCACCAAGGAAATGTTGAAAAAGAAAACCAAAGCTGGGGGCATCATGTTGCCCGATTTCAAGCTATATCACAAAGCTGTGATCACCAAGACAGCATGGTACTGGCACAAAAACAGATATATAGACCAATGGAACAGAATAGAGAACCCAGATATGGACCCTCAACTCTATGGTTAAATAATCTTTGACAAAGCAGGAAAAAACATGGGATGGAAAAAAGACAGTCTCTTCAATAAATGGTGCTGGGAAAATTGGACAGACACATGCAGAAGAATGAAACTCGACCATTCTCTAAGACCATTCACAAAGATAAACTCAAAGTGGATGAATGACCTCAATGTGAGACAGGAATCCATCAAAATCCTAGAGGAGAACATAGGCAGTAACCTCTTTGACATCGGCCACAGCAACTTCTTTCAAGATACATCTCCAAAAGCTAGTGAAACAAAAGCAAAAATGGACTTTTGGGACTTCTTCAAGATCAAAAGCTTCTGCACAGCAAAGGAAACAGTCAACAAAACAAAGAGGCAACCCACAGAATGGGAGAAGATATTTGCAAATGACACTACAGATAAAGGGTTGGTATCCAAGATCTATAAAGAACTTCTCAAACTCAACACCCAAAAAACAAATAATCAAGTCAAAAAGTGGGCAGAAGATATGAAAAGACACTTCTCTGAAGAAGACATACAAATGGCTAACAGACACATGAAAAAATGTTCATCATCATTAGCCATCAGGGAAATTCAAATCAAAACCACATCGAGATACCACCTTACACCAGTTAGAAGGGCAAAAATGGACAGGGAAAGAAACAACAAATGTTGGAGAGGTTGTGGAGAAAGGGGAACCCTCTTACACTGTTGGTGGGAATGCAAGTTGGTACAGCCACTTTGGAAAACAGTGTGGAAGTTCCTCAAAAATTTAAAAATAGAGCTACCCTGTGACCCAGCAATTGCACTACTGGGTATTTACTCCAAAGACACAGATGTAGTGAAAAGAAGGGCCATATGCACCCCAATGTTCATAGCAGCAATGTCCGCAATAGCCAAACTGTGGAAAGAGCCGAGATGCCCTTCAAGAGATGAATGGATAAAGAAGATGTGGTCCATATATACAATGGAATATTACTCAGCCATCAGAAAGGATGAATACCCAACTTTTACATCAACATGGACGGGACTGGAGGAGATTATGCTAAGTGAAATGAGTCAAGTAGAGAAAGTCAATTATCATATGGTTTCACTTATTTGTGGAACATAAGGAATAGCATGGAGGACATTAGGAGAAGGAAGGGAAAAACGGGGGCGGGGGTTGGAGGGAGAGATGAACCATGAGACACTATGGACTCTGAGAAACAAACAGGGTTTTAGAGGGGAGGGGGGAAGGGGGATTGGTTAGCCCAGTGATGGATATTAAGGAGGGCACGTACTGCATGGAGCACTGGGTGTTTTACGAAAACAAAGGATCATGGATCACCACATCAAAAACTAATGATGTATTGTATGGTGACTAACATAACATAATAAAATTTTAAAAAATTAAAATAAAATTAATGAATTTATTCCATGTCTATCTTTATTAAGGATTTCAGGAAATTTTTATCACTTACTTAATTTTGGTATCAAAGATTATTGTTTATGATGTATATGAGTAATTCTATTCAGTAGGCAAGTTCCTCAAAATCATTTGTAAGTTGACTCATTTGAAAAATGTAAAGTGAAGTTTAATGTTTGTATGAGATTTATTTTTCAATAAAGTTATTCACAAATAATTTGCCTTATTTGAAAGATTATTTTTCGTATCTATATTTATGAAAATTGGGCAGATGCATGTAGATATTGCATGGCTGTCCAACAGATTTTAACTCTGATTAGGTTCCTTATTGACCTATAAGAAACATTTGGTGTAAGTGAAAAATAAATACTTTTGTTTTAAGCCACTGATATTTTGGCAACTGTTAGTTACCATAGTGTAGATTTAGTCTATCCCAAGTAATGTCAGTAAGCATATTTGGGGGATTTGATTGTGGGCCTTTTTGTTTAAGTTTTTAATTTATCTGAATTAAAAACACTACAGTTTGCTTTTAACCAAAGGAATATGTCAAACGTGATAGAATGTGCATTGTTATATTTCATGAGATTGAAATGACCATCTTGCTAAGAGACTTTCTTCTCTGGCTTTGAAGGAACAATTTGCCATGTTGTAAGATGCCATATGAACAGGACCACACAGCAAGGAACTAAGGACAGCCTTAGGCTGACAGCCAAAAAAAAAAAAATGAGGCCCTTAGTCTGGTAGTCCACAAGAAACTAAAAGCTGCCATAACTGAAAGCTTGAAAGTAGATCTTTTCCCAGATGAAACGCAGTCATGTCTGACACTTAGATTGCAGGCTTGCAGGGGACCGAGCTAGATCTTGCCTATATTCCTGACCCATAGATACTGTGAAGTAATAGATCTATATCATTTTTAGCTTCAAAGTTCGTGTTAATATTGTTATGCAGAAATATGTAAGTAATACAATTGGGGATATAGTTCTATGATATGTTTTTAATTTAACAACAGAGAGAGATTTCACTTATTTTGTTGCAGCAACTTCAAAGAATAATAAATTTAATGAAGGCAGTTATGAGATGAAGTATTCTGAAAGCTCAGTGCATTTTCAGTATTTTTAGGACTCTTATATAGACTTTACTATCATAGATGATATAGAAGACTGGGTGTTTTGATCTTTTGTATAATTAAGACATACTCATTAAAGAATACTTTGGACCATTTTGTGATTTCTGTCCAGGTTCATTATATGGCTATGAGTAGTTTATGAAATACGCACTTTCTGTATTATATATATGATATTATTCTTCAGTAAAATGTGAAAAAGCATAGCTATACTGGTTTGAAGTATAATAAAATAATCTGCATATTTATTTTTTTACTAAAACCTAAAGTGGATATAAAATAAATAGAACCAATAAGGCAATTTTTAGCATCACAGCAAAAATTTTTACTCTAGGAATTATGTAGGCTGGCATCTTTTAGAAGTAAAGCAATATAAGAAAACAAGAAGTTAAAATTGTAGATGATGGGTAGATAAATAACAGACAAATGATAGAGAGATACATAGATAGATAGTAGATAGATAGGTAAATTGTTCTAAAATAGTATGTCTTTCTCTCTTTTTCTCTCCTGACAGTAGTTAGAGATTTGGTTTTATAGACCTTCTAATGAACTGTATCTTCAAGTTTATACCTGTTTTTCGAGTCTAGTCTTTTGATTTTTTTGGATTGTTGTTTTAACTACTGTACTTAAAGATGTATTATTCTCCACAAACTTATGCTTATGAGTAATCCTTCACTGTTTGCTTCTATTACATATAATCTCCTTTCACTCAGGTAGCTTTCCAAATATGGAATGCTGCAGAGAATCTCTGAATCACTTTTTATTGCAGAAATTGGATCATGATTTCATGTTTAGCAAAAGGCTTGTTGCTCTGCTCAGTCTGATGTATTGTCCAATATATCTTCTGACAGTTCACATCAAAAGACTAACTGCATAGTAAATGTATTATTGTGGGATACTGGAAAAAATGCACATGAATTTACATCTATAAATCATTGGTCTAAAGTCTTCATCTCCAGATCTGTGAGGCATATTATCAATCTCAGATGAACCATAGAACAGTTACTGTGTTGTTGCCCTGGGTGAAAATAATTGATGACACTGTTAGCAGGTTTGTGGCAGGGGAAAAGCTATGTAATTTCCAAGCCTTTGAATCTATGGCCATGGAGAACAGTGGAATGGAGTAAATCTACCAAAGACTGGTGACTTCTCTATTAAAGACGGAGAACATGAGGCGGATAACTTGGGATCCTCAAATATGAGCTCTGTATATTTTTGTTCCTGAGCCTTTGTCATAAAAATGTTCTAACTTTCCTTACCCGAACCCCACCATTTATCTGTATAATATAGAGAGTGATTAAAAATCACCGCTTACCTATCCTTTAAGATACAACTTATGTTTCCACTTCCTCATACATTTTCTTGGACTTAATATTGTCTTCCTTTTATTAATTTTTAGACCACTGATCTCAAACATGTGACTTAGAATTTAATAATTTCTGCTCATATACTGGTCTCATCCTTTTCTAGCAGTTTAATCTCAAGATAATTTACATTTTTTACATGTTATTAACTTTGTATATACTTATTATTCACTCATATTTAAAACATATTTATTGAGTGCTTTAGTATGCACCAGGCAAGATTGATTGATTGATTGACAGTAAATATCTATTAATATTTACTGAATATATACTATATGTGTGAGACACAATGGGTAGTATATACAGAACAATAGCTACACTGGGCAGACCTACCCAAAGAGTTCTAGTATAAGAAAGGAAACCATAACAAATTCCATTTTCACAAGCATCCCTAGGCTTCCTGAGAGAAATAGTGAAGGAGATTGTGAGACTGAAACAGGCTTTCAGTCCCACATCAAATGACCTGTAGTGGGGAAGGAGCATAAAGGTGTTCTGCTTTGTGTGTTTTCTAGGGAGAGGTGGAGCTCTGGTAATTTAGGGAGCTACTAAATTAGGGGGAAAAAAAATCAAATACACATGCCCAGTGCTGGCATGGATAGAGCAGTATGGAATCACTTATAAGAATTTCATATAATTCTACTCCAGTGTCTGGTTCCTGTCTACATCTTTACCTTTATCTTTTACTCTTGCCTAATATTGTGAGCTTCCTCAACACCACTCTAAAAAGATGTTTCTATCTCCCTTCCTTTACTTACATTGTTTCCCATTACAAGGATACCTACCCTGCTCCCTTGTCTTTCTTCACCTTGCTAAAATTTGTTGGACTTTGTCAGGTCTGGCCAGCAAACCCTGAGACGGTGAATTAAAAGATTACTGCAGACACCCAAGGGAGAAAGGAGAGGGCCTGGGGACCAGACACTCTAGTGGCGAAAGGCCCTGAGCCAAACTCTACCTCCATTTTTGTTATGCATGTTATCAAAGACTCAAGATTTGAAAGGAATGCAATGTTTCAATAACTAGGATGGTGACATTTACAGGCATTGTGAGATTAGAACTATCCGAGTTTGTGGCTTGTGGGCAGGGAGTAGGTGACTATTAAGGATTTATGTCTAACCTAACGTAAATATCTGTCTCCTGGGAGGTAGCATTGAGCCACAAATAGGATCTGGCTGTTTTCAGTCCAAAAACCTAAAAGGAGGCCCAGTTTTCTGGCCACTCCTTCTTTGATTTTCAACTAGCTTCTCCCAAGGAAGATTGTATTTATCATATATTAGCTAGCCAGGCATTGTTCTGGTCACTCCTTCTTTTCTTTAAAATTAACCTCTCCCAAGGAGGATTGTGTTTATTATATCTTAGCTAGCCAGGCATTGTGAATTCCCACAGGACTTAAACTCCTCCATACATCTTTACTAATCAGATAGGGTTAGCTGCCTCTGAGTTTATGTGACATCTATGAATATTTCCAACACAGACTTTCTACCCAATGAATTGGAGTATGGCACTAATCCTAGAACAGGAACTCTGTTTTGCTCTTCTGTATAAGTGCTTGATAAGAACTGGAGTGATTCAAATCAATGGTTCTGTAATTCCAGTTTAGAAGATAAGACATGTTTGTAATAATTATGATACAATGTATTCAGTTAAAAGCTTCATCAAAGAAGTTCAGATAAAATGCTATGGAAATTCTTAAGTTCGGATTCTTCATATATTGTGGTTCTCTAAACTAGAAAGAATTTGATCTGTCTTCCTAGTATCCTTTCTTTTTTCCATAGTTAAGTTTTTCTTCTCCCAAATTGGAGAATTTCCTTGTCATTTACAATCCCTGACAAAGAAAGAATTCATAAGAGCTAGCCAACACCTGTTTTTCAGTTGAAGCACTTTTTTTTTTTTTTAAGATTTTGTTTATTTATTTGAGAGGGAGAGAGAGAGTGGGCAAGAGCCCAAGAGCAGGGGGAGGGAGAAGCAGACTCCCTGCTGAGCAGGGAGCCCAACTTGGGGCTAGATCCCAGGATGCTGGGATCATAACCTGAGCTGAAGGCAGGTGCTTAACCAGTTGAGCCACCCAGGCGCCCCTGAAGCACATTTCTTAAGTTAGTGGCAAAGTCAATAGAATTCACTTTTTCTTACACAAGATTTGTTCTTTGTGACTAGAGGCACAAAAATAGTTTTGTGTTTCTTAATTGCATTTTTATATTGACATTTTGATGACTAAGTTTTACTCTTATAAATATTCATTAATAATTTATCATATTATTGACAAACAAATGTATATTGGTATTATATGATTTTAATAACAGTGACTTCCTATAGATGTTAATTTGATATTATTGAAACTTCTGGGGATTTTTTTAGTTTTTATTTAAATTCCAATTAGCTAACATACAGTGTAGCTAATATTATATTAGTTTCAGGTGTATAATATAGTGATTCAACACTTCTATTCAACACCTGGTGCTCATCACAACAAATGTACTCCTTAATCCCCATCATCTATTTAACTCATCCCTCTACTCACCTCCCCTCTGGTAATCATCAGTTTGTTCTCTATAGTTAAGAGTCTATTTCTTTGTTTGCCTCTCTCTCTCTTTTTTTCCCTTTTGCTCATTTGTTTTGTTTCTTAAGTTCCACATATGAGTGAAACCATATGGTATTTGTCTTTCTCTGACTGACTTATTTTGCTTAGCACAATACTCTCTGACTCTATCCATGTTGTTGCAAATGGCAAGATTTCATTCTTTTTTGTGGCTGAATAATATTCCATTGTATATATACTGCATCTTCTTTATCCATTCATCAGTTGATGGACATTTGGGCTTTTTCCATAATATGGCTTTGTAGATAATGCTGCTATAAACATTGGGGTGCATGTATCCCTTGGGATTAGTATATTTGTATTCTTTAAGTAAATACCTAGTAGTGCAATTGCTGGATCATAGGGTAGTTCTATTTAATTTTTTGAGGAGCCTCCATACTGTTTTCTAGAGAGGCTGAACCAGTTTGCATTCCCACCAACAGTGTAAGAGCGTTCCGCTTTCTCCACATCCTCACCAACACTTGTTGTTTCTTGTGTTGTTGATTTTAGCCATTCTGACACATGTAAGGTGATAATCTCATTGTAGTTTGATTTGTATTTCCCTGATGATGAATGATGTTGAGTATCTTTTCATGTTTTTGTACGTTGGTATGTCTTCTTTGGAAAAATGTCTATTCATGTCTTCTGCCTATTTTTAATTGAATTATTCATTTTTTGGGTATTGACTTTTATGACTTCATTTTATTTAAGATTTTATTTATTCATTTTAGAGAGAGAGAGCACGAGCAGGGGAAGGAGCAGAGAGAGGGGAAGAAGCAGATTCCATGCTGAACACAGAGCCCAGCATGGTGCCTGATCTCAAGATCCCAAGATCATGACCTGAGCCGAAATCAAGAGTTGGACACTTAACCAACCGAACTACCAGGTGCCCCTATAAGTTCTTTATATATTTTGGATACTAACCCTTTATCAGATATGTCATTTGCAAATATCGTCTCCCAATCTATAGCTGTTTTAGTTTTGTTGATTGTTTCCTTTGCTGTGCAAAAGCTTTTTATTTTGATGAAGTCCCACTACTTTATTCTTGCTTTTGTTCCCCTTGTCTTAGGAGACATATCTAGAAAGAAGTTGCTACAGCTGATTTCAAAGAGGTTGCTTCCTGTGCTCTCCTCTAGGATTTTGATGGTTTTCTGTCTCATGTTTAGGTCTTTCATCCATTTTGAATTTATTTTTGTGTATGGTGTAAGAAAATGGTCTAGTTTCATTATTTTGCATGTTGCTGTCCAGTTTTCACAACACCATTTGTTGAAGAGACTGTCTTTTTCCCATTGGATATTCTTTCCTGCCTTGTTGAAGATTAATTGACCATATAGATGTGGGTTCATTTCTGGGTTTCCTATTCTGTTCTGTTGAGCTGGGTGTCTATTTTTGTCCAATACCATACTGTTTTGATCACTGTAGCTTTGTAATATAACTTGAAGTCTGGAATTGTGATACCTCCAGCTTTGCTTTTCTTTTTTCAAGGTTGCTTTGGCTCTTTGGAGTCTTTTATGGTTTCATACAAATTTTAGAATTGTTTGTTCTAGTTCTGTGAAAAATGCTGTTTGTATTTTGATAGAGATTTCATTAAATGTATAGATTGCTTTGGGTATTACAGACATTTTGACAATATTTGTTCTTCCAATCCATGAGCATGGAATGTCTTTCCATTTGTGTAATCTTCCATTTCTTTTTTCAGTGTTTTACAGTTTTCAGAGTATAGATCTTTTACCTCTTTGGTTAGGGTTATTCCTAGGTGTCTTATTATTTTTGATGCAGTTATAAATGGAATGGACTGATTCCTTAATTTCTCTTTCTGCTACTTTATTATTAGTGTATAGAAATGCGACAGATTTCTGTACATTGATTTTGTACCCTGTAACTTTACTGAATTTGTGTATCAGTTCTAGCAGTTTTTTGGTGGAATCTTTCAACAAATTGGACAACCTGGAAGAAAATGGATGAATTCCTAGAAACATATAAACTACCAGAACTAAAATGGGAAGAAATAGAAAACTTGAACAGACCAATAACCAGCAAAGAAATTGAATCCATAATCAAAAAACTCCCAACAAACAAAAGTCCAGGGCCAGATGGCTTCACAAGCAAGTTCTACCAAACATTTAAAGAAGAGTTAATACCTATTTTTCAAAATATTCCAGACTATTCAAAAAAATAGAAAAAACTGATTCTATGAGGCCAGCATTACCCTGACACCAAAACCAGATAAAGACTCATCTAAAAAAAAGAGAACTACAGGCCAATATCCCTGATGAACATGGATGTAAAAATTCTCAATAAAATAGTAGCAAACCAAATCCAACAGTACCTTAAAAAAATCATTCACAGTGATCAAGTGGGATTTATTCTGGGTTGCCAGGTGGTTCACTATTCACAAATCAATCAACATGATACATCACATTAATCAAAGAATGGATAAGAACCAAATGATCTCAATAGATGCAGAAAAAGCATTTGACAAAGTACAACATCCATTCATGATAAAAACCCTCAAAAAGTAGGTTTAGAGGGAGCATACCTCAATATAAGAAACTTCTTGGTTTTTAAAAGACTTTTGAGGGAGAAGAGATCAGAAGAACTTACAAAACTTCATTAGCACTTTAAGGTACAGATCCATTCCTTTCCAAAAGAGAAAGTTAGAAAGCTTTAAATTATATCATGGATCTTTTGGGTTAAATATAAAGAAAGATTTTCTGACAGTAGAGTATGGACAAGAAAGGATAGACTGAAGCTTTCATGGGCAAGAAAGGATAGACTGAAGCTTTAGAGCCTCGGTATTATTTTTTTAAATTTTATTTAAATTCAGTTAATTAACATATAGTTTATTATTAGTTTCAGAGGTAGAGTTTAGTGATTCATCAGTTGCATATAACACCCACTGCTCATTACATCAAGTGCCCTCCTTAATGCCCATCACCAATTACCCCATCCCCCATCCACTTCCCCTCCAGCAACCCTCAGTTTTTTTCCTATAGTTAGGAGTCTTTAGAGCCTCATTGTTATTAAAAACACATGGAGATTCCTACCTGCTTACAATAGCTAAATTTAGGTAATGTCTGCCAAGTATATGAGGTAAGGCAGAAAGGATGACATTAGCTGGGTGCCTTCTGGAAGAATCTTTCATGATTTTGGAAAGGTTTATGAATTCTTTAAATGAATGAAGTAAAGTAATAACCTACAAATGTCAACAATTCTTTTTGCTTTGTGTATCCCTTGAGAAATTTCAGGGATTGAAATAAGGGTAACAGAAACTTAGTTCCTTCTTAGTGTTAAACAGCAAAAATTCAACTGAATAAATTTAAAGATTAAATTGGCTTTATTTAATGATTCATGAATCAGGTAGCATCCCATCTAGCAACAGAAGGGAGCTCTGTTAAATTATAGAAAAGGAAAGTTTTTAAGGGCAGAAAGAAGGTGAAAAGAGGAAATTTTTAGCAAAGATTGGATCTTCCTAAGGGGAATGGACAGAGGGGTCTACTGGGCAGATTATCTATAGGAGTAATCAGGTAATGCCATATTGACTAGTTAAAGGTTACATTCCTGGGGGGGTTAAAACTGCAGTTAGGCTGGGTATTAAGTTTTGGGTTGCTGACACAGAGTTTAGTACAAGTGCCTCCATTTTGGGCTTGCTGTCTTCTTTAACAGTAGATACTTCCAACAAAATAAATAATAACCGGTATTTTATAGGAAAACAATGTGTCTAGTACTGATTGTGCCAGTTCATAAAAATCAGTCTTTATGTGAGTAAATATTTTAAAAGAGAATTTTATAAGTGTGTGTGGTAGGTCCCCCAATGATGTCTACACCCAATCCCCTGAACCTGAATATGTTACCTTACATAGCAAAAGGGATTTTGCAGATGTAATTAAGATGTAATTAAGATTGCTGATTACTGACTTAAAGAAGGGATTTTATCCTGAATTACCTGGGTAGTTCTAGTGTAATTACATGGACTCTTCAGTGGAAGAGGAAGACAGAAAACTCAGTGAGAGATGTGACAAGGGAAGAAGTAGGAGAGATTTGAAGCATGAGAGGAATTTGGCCCAAAGTTACTGGCTTTGAAGATGGAAGAAGCAGTGGCTTCAAAGAGTCAAAGAGTCAAGTGGCCTTTGTTTACTACTTTTTATTTTATTTTATTTTTTTAGTTAATTGATTTATTTATTTGAGAGACAGAGAATGAGAGAGAGAGAGCACATGAGAGGGGGGAGGGTCAGAGGGAGAAGCAGACTCCGTGCCGAGCAGGGAGCCCGATGCGGGACTCGATCCTGGGACTCCAGGATCATGACCTGAGCCGAAGGCAGTCACTTAACCAACTGAGCCACCCAGGCGCCCCTTAAGTGGCCTTTGAATAGCCACCAATGAAATGGAAATGCTAGTTCTATAATGATTAGGAATTGAATTCTGCCAACAACTTGAATGAGCAAGGAAATGGATTCTCTCTAGAGATTCCAGATAAGAATGCAACCTGCTAACACCTTGATGAGACCTGTTGGACTTCTGACTTATAGAACTGTACGGTCATGAATGTGGGTTTTTTATACTGCGAAGTGTGTGACAGTTTGTTTTGGCAGCAATAGAAAACTAATACATCATGCAATCTTCTATATAATAAATTCAATATTTATAATCCATGACACACAATACACTCATGAAATTTCATGCTTTTTAGTTTTCTGATTTAAGAAAGATGGCTCAAAATATTAAGTGAAGGTGTAAATTTTCTCCCTATGCCCAAGGAAATGCAGCCTCTGAAGGATCACAGAGCCATGGAAATTGCATGAGGTCTGACAATCATTCCAAAACTAGGAGATTGTTCTCTGCATTCAGGGCCCCGTCTTCTACAGAATCTTCTGCACTGATGAATTATAGGATTCTGGATATTAGCAGAAGAGAATGCAAGAGGAGGGGAATAATGATGCCTTCCTGTAAAGGGGCAGCATAATTTGAAATAGAGATTTGATAGATGCACTGCTTCTCAAATCAGAGAGGTTACACATATACCTACCTTTCAGGCATGTTTCTGATCTCTAAGAACTGTTGACAGTATTTGGGGAGAAATGGCACCTGCGCTGCTTTGTCACACTTTCCACTTAGACCAGGCCTCCTTTCATTCTGGTTTGGCTGCCTTGTTACCTTCTTCATTTTGAGATATCACTTGTTTGCCCATCATGCCATCTTTGTTCTGATCCATTCACTGGAAAGACCCAAGACAGCTCTAGATTGTGTGGCATGCTGAAGTATGCCTGGTGCATACCTAATCAGATAATAGCTGGAAAATGTGTGTTGTAGTCTGATTTATGTCTGCTGTCTGGGCACTTATCAGGATGGCAAGTTCTGTACATGTTTTCTGTGCTTCCGTGTCAATATAAATGCAGCATATGCCATCTGGGACTATGCTTTCTGTACTTCATCCCTGAGATAATTCTCCAAAGAGAAGCTGCAACAGAAGAAGAGATACTAATTCTTGAACAATAAGCCTCTGTTTTACATAAACAGCCAAGTTACAGAAATAATAACCTAAGCTATAACTGTAGAAATTTCATATGACCATACATAAGCAAAAAGGAGTTCTTTTTTATGGTTGCTGATCTGACTTTCCATCCTAATTACCTCAGGAATCCATGGTTCCAGGAAAATGCAACACATAGAAACATTCCATTTTAAACAAACATCATATAAATTTTTCCAAGCACAAAAAAAAAGGTGCATACTGATCTCATGCAGGAAAGTGAGCGAATTATTCTCTGCCATCCCATAACTTGAATGTGATGAAACAGGTTTTATTTACTGTATTGCTTTGATAAAAAGAATCATTCTGCTCTAACATGGAAAACAATATGTAGTTAGGATATTTCTAAGAGTTTAGATACTAATACAAATCTATTTTAACACTCTGTTTCACCACAATAGTGAATACTTTAAAGGGATTCTTTATTGCAATATGATAAGCACATGCAACTTGCATTAAAGTTGTAAAGATTAACAGTGATTGAAATGTAGGCATGAACCTTATATGCATTTTTTAAAACAGAGGGTGAAAATGGGGATTTATGAAAGCCATTTTGGCCATCATATTGAGAAAATTAAAAATAAAAACGAGCAGAGATGAAAAGATGAAAAGTAAAAGCTTCTAGGCAATAATGATGGAATCCTTGGATCCAGTCATCCTGAAGCCAGGTCCTTTCTTAACTTTCCTTTTATATGGGTCAAAAGATTATAATAACTTTTGTACAAACTAATTTATGTTAGGTTTTGTCAGTTGCCTAGTACAAACTCAGATCAAGTAGTCAATGCTCCTTCTACATAAATCACATACTTCGGTGTTTAGGAAGATGCAAAGAGATGTGCATTCTACCAAGATTTTAGGAATGAGAACATGTATGTGTAAAATAACCCATTCTTGTGTCAGGATGTCTTGTCAAGGGTTATGTAAGCAAAATATATTAAAATAATTACAGAAGAAGGAGCTGTATTTGTAGTTGGAGCTGTGAATAAAAGCTGAATGAATAGGATTGAGTATTCTCTACAGTGGTTGGTATAATTTAAATGAATAGAGGGAAAACATTTTTGAAATTCATGTTTTTGATGGATTTTAACCAGGACAGAGTCACATCTTATATGAAGGTTTGTTTCTAAAATCATTATAAAACACAAAAACAAAAAACAAACAAACAAAAATAAAACCCAAAACTGCATCTAATGAAAATCACTCCTTTTAAAACATTACTATTTTTTAAAAAGTTAATATGGGGGGCGCCTGGGTGGCTCAGTTGGTTAAGTGACTGCCTTCGGCTCAGGTCATGATCCTGGAGTCCCGGGATCGAGTCCCGCATCGGGCTCCCTGCTCGGCAGGGAGTCTGCTTCGTCCTCTGACCCTATCCCCTCTCATGTGTTCTCTCTCTCTCATTCTCTCTCTCTCTCAAATAAATAAATAAAATCTTTAAAAAAAAAGGTTAATATGGTATATGATTAAGGGTTTCTAGTAAGATTAAGACTCCCCATGGGTTTCCTGTGTTCTTAAACCCTGTATTCTAGTTCTTCCGTTTTGATCTTAGGTGGTGCTATAGGTCAGCATTTATCAGGGTTGCCATGTGTGGCCACTCAGACTGATAGTGCATAAATATAAGGGCATCTTATTTAGACTTTGATGTGTGAGGCATCCCTAGAATGATGCAGTGTATAAATTGTGAGTACTTGGATAAACTGAATATATGATATTACATGTGCGTGATAGAGATAGTTTCAGAAAACTATATAACCTATAATTAAGAAACAAATTATGATTGAGGTCAACATGCTGTGTTTAAGTAGAATTTCAAATGCTTTCACTTACTCATTCATGCAAAAATATTTCCTAAGGAACTACCTTGTTCCAGGAACTTCATTAAAGATACCATGGTAAGCAGTAGAGATACGATTGCTACGTTCATTGAATTCACATTCTGATGGAAGACACCATCAAACAGATGTTCTCATTGTGGCTATGGATAAGCGCTACATTGGGGAGCTATGGGATACTGTGGGAACACAAAGAAGGGCATTTAAACTGAAATCCAACTAATGAATCAGGCCAAAAGGCTTTAACATAAAAGTATCTTGTGTAATAGTACTTAGGGCTTACTTTTTTGCTCTATGATTTGGAAAAGTCAACCAAAGAAATGAAAGATACTGAGGTTTTCTGAAGTCCCATCACCACAGCTTCTCATAGTCAGTTACCATACCAAATGCACTGATGCTGCTCATTTGCTGCTATTCTTACATTTATTGTTCTTTGTTGTCTCTGATCACAACTAGTGTTAAGTCATTTTGCTTGTGACAGATGTCTCTTAAGGGATGAATCCAAAGAACTGAAGTTCTAAAAATCCATCCACTTCCTATTTTAGTGTACTCCCTTCATGAGCAAACCAATCAGAGCCATTTTATAGAGCTGTCTACTCTGCAAGTCACTGCTCTGCTTATTTATCCTCCCACTAACAGCCCAGAGCAGGACAGAAGCCTATTGATACCTTTCTTGTTCTCCTTTCAACTGGGGAGTTTACCTCAGGTCTTCCAGTGAATTCTTGCCCTCTAAAGGGGCTGAGCTCAGCGTTCAGTCATATGGGAAAACTTTTGTAATCTTGCATTAGTTTAGGACCTATACCTTTCTCTTGCCTGAAATGTGTGGGCATGTTAAATCTCTCTCCTCACTAATTCTTGGCTACATGCAACACATCCTTTTGCACCCTGGGATACCTGAGCAATCTTTAGGAGAGAAGGTACATGCAATATGCAAGAAAAGAATCATCGAGGACTGAGATTATTGGGAATCAAACCCAGCCTGGCTAAGAAAGCAAAAATTAAAACTAAGAAGATATATTCAAGGATTTTTAATAGAACCTAGAGAAAAATTACAAAAATAAAATTCTTATGGATCCTTAGTTGAGTATGCTCAGAAAAAATAAAATAAAAACATGAAATAAAGATACATAAACTGTGCTAAAAATGTGACATTATGCAACTATGCATATGAATTCCCAGATAAAGAATGAGAAACAGAGATAGGTAACACTGATTTGTTTTATTTAATTAATTTGGTAAGTTTGGAATTGATTTGGCCTCCTAATTATAATTGGCCTGTGATTTCTAATGAAAGAATAAAAGAGTAATTATTATTTTCCTTCAATTAATTGGAAACATAATAATTAATATAATAAAGCTAGCTATATGTAAAATATTTGGATGCAGTAATCTAAATAAGAAATACCAGTTTGTAACCAAATTCACTATCATAAATTCAATAAGAAAACAGTTGAAAAAATTAGTATATAATCCTGTAAAATTACACAGATTAGGCCATCTGTCAAATTGGAAAAGGACCTGGATTATGCTAAATTAACTAACCACTGCAGAAGCATTCAGGTTCACCAACCATGGTAAGCTTTTTATGCCTTCCTTGGCCATTGTGTAGGAAGCCTATCATGGATTGCCACAGAGGATGCTCTCTCTGAAGAAAATTATACCTCCGAAGTGCTAAGAAACTTTATCACTTCAAACAAGGACCATTGTATAAGCACATAGAGTCTGTTTCTGATTAGGCTATAATGATTGGTCAATTTTTTTTATTGTATGATTTTTTTTAAGATTATTTATTTATTTATTTATTTATTTATTTATTTATTTATTTATTTCTTAGAGCATGAGCAGGAGAGAAACAGCATGAGAGGGGAGAGGGTCAGAGGGAGAAGCAGGCTCCCCGCTGAGCTGGGAGCCCGATGTGGGACTCGATCCCAGGACCCTGGGATCATGACCCGAGCAGAAGGCAGTCGCTCAACCAACTGAGCCACCCAGGCGCCCCATTCTATGATTTTTGATGAATAAAGACTACATGTTACATACATGTAAATGGCTTCTCCACTATCACATCCTCCTATATCTCCTCCTACCCCAACTGGAGAAAAACTAGTATCTTGATGCTTGTGTTTATTGCTTTTTATCTATTTGTCAAAAGACACATGTGTCTCTTAATATATCATTTAGTTTTGCCTGTGTTTTAGCTTCATAAAATGATATCTTACTATATGTGTAGTTTTCATGATTTGCTTTTTCTATTCAAAACTATGTGTCTATGAATCATTCATTCTATTGCATGTGGCTCCAGTTCATTCTTTTTAATTGTTGTGGGATAATTCAGCTCTGTGAACATACCACAATATATTATCTTGTTCATGGATGCTAGTGTTGATTCCAATATTTTTCTATAATGAGCAATGACACTAAGACCTCTTTTTGTGAGTATTTGTCTTTTGATACACATTTACAGGAATTTCTCTAGAGTATATAGCAAGGAGTTAAATTGATGGGTTACAGGATATGTGAATATTCATTACAAGATAATAAATCGTTTTCCAAAGTGGTTGTGTCATTTTACATTCCTACCTCAGTGTATCAGAGTTCCTGTCCATCTACAAATTTTCCAAAGCTCAGTATTGTCAAAGTAATTTTTTTTCTTATCTAGTACGCATAAATCATTTCAGTATTAATTTACTTTTCCCTGATTACCAAAATAGAATATAATTTCATTTTATTTATTAATCATTTGGGATTTTTCTTCTGTGATATGTCTATTCATGTCTTTTACTCATTCTTTTATTAGATTTTTGTCTTTTTTGAAAACTTATTTGAACATTTTCTTTACAAATTCTTGTTTATGAATCATTGGTCAGTTATACGTATTATAAATAAAAACCTGACCTGAATTTGTAGCTTGTAATTTCTTTTGCTTTTCTTTCTTTCAGGAAGGATGGAGAGGAATTTATTTATTGAATAGAAATTGTTAAAGTTATTATTTATTGAATAGAAGTTTTAATTTTAATATAAGCACATTTATTAAAATTTTAATGGCTGTATTTTTTGTGTTCCTTTGGGAAAGAACCCTTTCTTAAGTGGAGTAAACAACAAAGGGATTTTTTCTATTTTCTTCTAAAAGGTTTAAAGTTTTACCTTTAAGCCTTTACTCTATCTAGAACAAGTATTATATTTGTTTTGAGGTTGAGATTTAATTTATTTTTCCTTCTGGTTAACTATGTCAGCATAATTTATTGAATATTTTCTCCTTTCCCTACAGTGTTATCTTTTGTTATATTCATGTATCCATATGTATCCATACATATGTGGACCTTATCCTGGTTCTCTTCTTTGTCTAGAAAGAATTTAGGATCTTTTTCAGTCTGTATTTAATTCATAGTCTTAATTTGAACATAGCTACGTATGTCTTCTAATTATGCATTTTTTAAAAATTTTTATTTATTTATTTGACAGAGACACAGCGAGAGAGGGAACACAAGCAGGGGGAGTGGGAGAGGGAGAAGTAGGCTTCCTGCTGAGCAGAGCCCAATGCGGGGCTTGATCCCAGGATCCTGGAACCATGACCTGAGCCGAAGGCAGATGCTTAACGGCTGAGCCACCCAGGTGCCCCTAATTATGCATTTCTTACTATCTTGTTCATGGTTTGACTTGTGAGAATAGTAGGTGTTTTCAATAATTTTTTAATAAAGAGGAAAAAAAACCGACCTGGACTGTTTTAGTCCTGCTGTACTATTTTTGTTTCTATGTCCTTTTGTACACCTTCCCATAAATGTTGAAAATTCAAGAAGTAATCATCTTCTTATGAAAACAGCCTCCACTAACACCTGCAAAAACTAAAGCCAAAACAAAAATATGTATGTTCCTTACTTAGCACTGTTGATGAATGCCTCATGTTTAAGTAGGAGGAATTTTAGGTCTTTCCTTGGATTTAGGCAAAAATATATTATACACTATGCTTTGTAGGAGATTGTCCCCAGTTTCTTAGAACTCTTCATTGTATGATAGTTTTCTTTCTCCTAGCCAAATATATTTCCTTGAATGTGGCAGCTAGAATAAAAAGTAGGTTGTGAAGATTTAATTGGTTTTTAAAATATTGGTACTGCTTAACTATTGACTAACAAGGACCTCCTAGTTTAAATATTGATTAACAAGAACCTCTAGTCTGGCAAAATTTTAAGGTTGTAGTTTTACTAAGGACTGTGGTCTGGCAGAGATTTTTCATTTAAACAGTTGTGTATTGTTTACCTTCTTAACCTCTTTGCAATGCCTCTTTGAAAACTGTAGGAAAAAAAGTACCGCAAATATCTAACATAAATAAAGCACTTATAAGCAAACACTGGAACTAAATATTAGATTCAAGTGTGAACTGGTAGAAGAATGTGTTATGGTTGGCATCATCTTTGGTTCCCTGAGACTTTGTAACTTTATGAGTGCTAATATTGCCCTATTTCTAAATAAAGTAGGAAAGATTTCTTGGACAAAACTAAACATTATTCAAATATGAGCCCATAAAGGACATTTCAAACTAAAGGCCCACAAATTTGACTTTATCTAAACAGGTGTATATAGTGAAATGAATATATCTTCTCTGGCTCATTGCATGTCATTTTTTCCTTTCATTGGAGTTAACATGGATCTCAGCATCCTGAATTAACCCATCCTTCTCCCTTAAACACCACATCACATTGTTTACTTGGTCATGAGTTTTTAACTTACTTTTGGCATTGTGTGCAATGATTACAGTGTTATTTGATTATATAATAATCACTTTAACTTCAAGTGTCTGTCAAGAACTCCTCAAATCATGCAACATATGATCCCAGACTGCAGTTATGTGTTCATCTTCCAGTCATTTTCTATTAACGGCCATGATCCATGCACATGACTGATACGTTCACTCCACCAACCAACCCCTCAGTGCACACAGTACATTTTTTAAAAATTTCATTTCTGCTAACATGATTTTTAAAATCTGATTAATGGATAGATTACTTTATGGATGGGGGCACCTGGGTGGCTCAGATGGTTAAGTGTCTGCCTTCGGCTCAGGTCATGATCCCAGGGTCCTGGGATCGAGTCCCACATCGGGCTCCCAGCTCAGCGGGGAGCCTGCTTCTCCCTCTGACCCTCTCCCCTTTCATGCTGTTTCTCTCTCGCTCGCTCTCTAAAAAATAAATAAAATCTTAAAAAAAAAAAAAGATTACTTTATGGATGAATTCAAAATTAAAATTCTGTAAAGTCAAATTTCACCTTTAGATATACAGAGGGCTAAACATCTCTAAAGGTAAGAAGGAAATCTAATTAAAATAAATAACTAGCCTTGTAAAAGATGGAAAGTTTGCCAACCTTTCAGCCTCATTTAATAAACTCTTGATTGATTCATTCATTAGGAATTTTTATAGGTATTCAATTATGACACTGCCACTAAAATTTATGTTTAAGGAAATCATTTAAAAAAGGTGCAAAACAAGTAGTATAAGTATTAAGTAAAAAGCATGATGCACAACTGTGTATATGTATATAGACTGATTTAAATTATGTGAGAAAAACACCCTGTGCATAGGAAAATAACTGAAAGAAAATAACCAAAAGTTATGAGTGATTTTCATGGGTGGTATGTTTATATTTATTGTTACTCATTTTACTTTTATTTTCTAAATTTTCTTTTATCTGTGATATATATTATATATTATACTAGATATACTGAAATATATATATATATTATAGTATTTTAGTATATACGGTAGTAAATGGGTATAATTAATTTCTATATCTATATTTTTATAGCCAAATAAAAATATCTGTTCAATGTACCTTATGCTATTTCTGAAATTTCCTGAATTATCTACTGTAACTTCTATGTTACTATTACTCAAAATGCTATTATTGTTATTATTCATTAAATGTGAATGAAAATTATTATTGCACAAAAGTCATTTAGTCAGGGCTACACAAAAGGGATTATTTGAGGCTGGATGAAGTAAAATTTCTATTAGTACTTATAAAATATATAATATTAATTTCGATCTTGCTTAAAAATTTATGAAAATATTTGAAAATATCCAAAATGAGTAAAAACTCCACAATTTGTCAATATAACATATTAAATTGAAAAATAAAACTTAATGTAGAATCAAGGCTTTACACGATGCTTTAAATAAATTAAGAAATTTGAAATATTCAAAAGTACACAAAATACAAATCATATGCAAAAATTCTCAAAGGGTGAAATTAACTCATTACATAGAAAATGTTTTATATTTTAACAAAATCAATTCTTCAAATACTTTGCTAGGTGAATTAAACATTAGATGGATTTGTATTTGATTACAGGACTTTAATTGTATTGACCTAGAGCCCAATTTGAGCAGGATCTTAAAGGATTGATTGGGTTTTAAATAAGAGATTAGTAGAGAGAGCATTCTATAAAAGAAAAACATGGCATGTGTCAAGGGAGTTGGGGCGTTGCCAACAAGGTGGAGTTCCTAGTATGTGTAGAATAGTTAATGGGAGGAAATGTAAGTGGGGCCCAGACATTAAAGAGTTGGAATGACTACTGTATAAATCTCCAAAATGAATTTTGTACCATGAAGAGGAAAGTATGCAGTACTCATGCATTTATGCCATATGGACCTTACAATACAGTAGGGGAAGATACACATTCATTATTAAGCATGTACTAGATAATAGCCACTTTTCTACACTGTGAACAGTGAGTAAAACAGAAAAAAGTGCCTGCCTTCCTAGACCCTATATTCTATATTAAAGGTAATATAATTTCTATTATGATGGAAGTTTTGGGGAAAAGCAGTGAAGAGAGAGTAGGATTCAATTTATAAGAGACCAGAAAGTAGAGAGAAAATGAAGCCCTTTATTGTTTTATGATCAGCTGAGGGACTAAAATAGTGAGAGAGAAATAGGATAGACAGATAACCTTATTGATGTGATTTTGAAAGTCACCAGTATCACTGAATCATTAAATAAGATTCTTTGGACAGTATGTATATCTCTAAATAACACAAGTTCAGGAAATTAAGTTGAAAGATGGTTGTTATAAATTGTAAAGTGTATTCTTATTGTGGGATGAGGGATGGACTTCCTATTGTTTCCTGAATCACATCTTTTAGGTCTTGCCTGTAAAATTGACCATTAGAGGCAATTATTTTATGAGAAAAAACTAGGTAACCCTAGTCATTTCCAGATTAAATTAGGTTTCAACTCATTAAAAAAATTGACATCTTGCCCCTCCCTCTCCTTTTACCTGGGTTGATGTTTTCCTTTCCTACAGCTCAGCAGGAAAGGGAGTGTCTACCTCTTTTTTTTTTTTTTAAGATTTTATTTATTTATTTGAGAGAGAGAGAGCGAGCACAGAGGGAGAGAGAGAGAGAAGCAGGCTCCCTGCTGTGCAGAGAGCCTAATGTGGGCCTTGATTCCAGGACCCTGGGATCATGACCTGAGCCGAAGGCAGACGCTTAACTGACTGAGCCACCCAGGCGCCCTGTGAGTGTCTGCTTCTCAGTCTGGTCAATGCTGTGGCTGGCCCCACCTAAGATTTCATTATTCTCTCATGGTGACATGGATATATTTTGTGGTTTCAGGTGGAAAGAAGATTCAAAAATAAAAATTAAATTTAGTTTTAGAAAAAAATATGTTTTTGACATGTAACTGTATGCATTTAAATTCACACTGTACTAAGTACTTACTAAAACCTTTACAGAAGGGGAAGAGAGTGCTGAAAATTAGCAGATAGCAATAATGATGGGGATAAAATAGTATAAATGAATTTCCATGTTCTTCAAAAGAAGTCAGTTGTTGGGAGGTTATGTAAGAAAGATGGGAAGCAGAGGAAAGTTCAAGTATTTGGAGATATCCATTTTGTAAGGACAAGACACAGTGAGCTTGCAGTAAGTAATGGAGAACAAATGAGGAAGGAAGACAAGAACGTAAACTTGCACATTGCTAGCCCTGTAGCTTACCTTAACCAGACCCACAGTGCTCCGCTCCACTAGGCTTTGAATGGATTTCACTTGCTCACCATCTAGTCACTGTCACATAGTAGCAGTGTGAGCTCCTTTGTGTGTGACATTATTATATAACTATGGACAATATATGAAGAGGCCATGGGTTGTGGTATAAGGAACTGGACCCGGAACTAAGAAGCTAGGGGATGAAATTTGCTACAGGCAATAAATGCCTCTTATATGTAAATACACTAATGTTTCAAGCTGATATTGTTAGGGTATAAAATATTTGGCAGGACCTCATCTGGGACAGGTTGAATCCTATCACTTCCAATCTAAACATTCCCCTGAAGAACTGGGGGGACTACAGAAGCCCAGTTCACAGAATATCATCCAGCTTCATATCTCCTGGTGAGATTTGCTCAGAATTTCTCCTTTGTGTTTATAGCAGTAAACTGTAACCTCTGTAAGTTGTATGTGTCAAAAATGCTCATTTTCATCAAGCCTCATCTCAGTACTCTGTGAGACGTTGACAAAACATCCCAGAAACTGGCTCACACAGACAATAACAATCCTTAGTGACTTCCTCAAGCAGGTATCACTGGTTCCTTTGTTTGGTGGACCGCCCTTAAAGGGAGCTCTGTCTGTATTTTCACTGTCTGTTATCTGTTTACAAAATATATTTCACTGCCTTGTGGATTACATTATAACAGATTACGTGTTTTAAAAACTTTTAAATGGGTCTCTTATTTCTCAGATTCTACCTTTCAATAATATTTACACTTAAATTCCTTTTGAACAAATTATGTCCTTTCCTTTGGAAATGTGAAAACCACAGAGAGAGCTAGTGGTCTTTAGTGAGAGGCAGAAGTCAGTCAGCAGAAACCCTAAAGTCTAGTCATAACATTCATCCCATTCATTCTGCTGCAATATGTGTGACCCAATCATAGTCTTCAAATGTTCACTCCATTTTCTACTATGGTATCTCCTCAGCCTACTTCTAAAGTCTCTGTTAGAGACAGTTCAGCTGGACAAGTTTCAACTGCTTTCCAGTGACACTTAGGCTTCAGGACTTAGGGGATTCGGGGTGTGGATATCACACTCTCTCTGACCAAGATACTATACTTTGTCATTCCTAATCTATTGTTAACGCATGACTCTGACATGAGAAATTTCTCCAAAGACTTCTGACCCTCAGAATTCTGGAGAGAATTAAGGTGGTTTTAGGTTATTCTCAGCCCTCACCTCCATCCAGAGACTCACCCAAGAGCGGTGGAAGAATTCAGAGGCACTGCCACCAACATTGAAACACCCTCCATCAACTCTTTTCCCTTCTTCCATCTTGGAGAATCTTGCATGCATGTGTGGTTTATTTATGAGAGAATTATTACTATTTCTGCTTCATGGTATCTTCTCCTAAATCTTTCCTTCTTACATCTAATGGTGGTACTTTTCAACTTACCACCATCGGGGCCATTAGTGACCTTACATCTTTCAGTCCAAATGAAAGATGGTAAGATCTTCCCATGTTTCTCTGACCAAGTCTCTGCCCTCTTATCTCTCTTTCACTGCCAATTGAAAAAAAAAAAAAGTAATGCATATTCAGTATTTTGTCTTCCCTACCATTCTTACTCTCTGTTGTCAAAGTTGTCATCCTGATGCTGACTGCAGTTAGGTTACTCCTAAAATCATTATCGACTCCCCATTGCCCACAGAATAGTGCTTAGTTGCTTATAGATTCAAACTCTTAAATGATCTGACCCAAATTTGCCTTCCCAACTCTACCTTCCACCATTCCATTTAATTTCAACCCTCTTGGCAAATTTCAGTTCCTTAATATGTTTCATATATGTATATGAATATATATGTATTTTTTGTATCCATTTCTCCATGCTCTATTAAGTGCCAGAAATGTCTTTATGATACCATTTTCATGTTCTAATTTTAGTGAACTTTCAGGATTCAGCTAAAATTTTTCCTCAGATTGTCAACACACACACACACACAAACTCTTCTGTCCAAGCTGCCACAGTCCTTTCCTCATACTTCTCTTAGTCACTTATTCTCTATCCTGTAATATATTAATTTAAGCCCAAGTCAACTCCTGTGCTTAACTACATTTTAAGTTTCTTAAATTGAAAAAATTTTCCTTAATCTTTGTATCCCCAGAAAAATAATTAATAATGTATATAATGCAAAATAGTCAATACATGTTCGTGATAAAAGTAATTAATTTTAGGGTCGCCTGGGTGACTCAGTCATTAAGCGTCTGCCTTCAGGTCTTGGGATTGAGCCCCACATTGGGCTCCCTGCTCAGTGGGGAGTCTGCTTCTCTCTCTCCCTCTGCCCCTCACCCCTGTTTGTGCTCTTTCTCTCATTCTCTTGCTCTGCTCATTCTCTCGCTCTGCTCATTCTCTCCAGTAAATAAAATATTAAAAAAAAAAAAAAAAGTAATGAATTTTATATTTGAATTCTTTTGTTAATAGATTATTTTGGGGGGCTCCTGGGGGCTCAGTTGGTTAAGCATCCAACTCTTAATCTCAGTTCAGGTGTTGATCTGAGTCATAAGTTCAAGACCTGCACTGGGCTCTGAGCTGGGCGTGGAGCCTACTTAAAAAAATAAATAAAATAAAATAAGTAAAATAAATAGATTATTTGGTATTGCATCACAGGAAGAAGATTTTGGTGAGCTTTTATTTTACCTAACACACACATCATTGCAGAACATATGAATGATTGATTTTGGCTTTAAACAATTACAAGTTAGTCAACCATGTTCTAATTTTTGGAAACTTTACTTTAGGGAATGATAGGAGGGAGGAAAAGGCTATGTTGTATTTTCAGTTGCTAATTTACTTCAGCTTTTGGAAGAAAAGAGAAAACAACTTAATACCTCCATCAATCTTTTCTGGTCAGCCTGACCATGTGCTGCATTCCTTTAATTTTATTACCTAGCAAGCTGGCAATTGTATTCAGCATTGTCAGTCAGCCCATCAGTATGATATGGAAGAAGCAGTGCGTGTCATTTTCAGGGCATCTCCTTTCCAATATGTTTTCAGTTTATTAAAGCCATTTTTTCATTCATGAAATTGTAATGAACCAGATTTTCACACATTTTACTAAAATTGGCCTATGCAGCTTAAAAAATTAAGTTGAGCAAAGTGAAAATAAAATTTAGTATATTGTATGTTATTTTAAATCCTTAAACTGAATGCGTAATATGAACTCCATGAAGTTAAAGGATGATTTGCAGAATTAAAAAAGGGAAAGAAGGTCCTGGTATGAAAAAAAAATTAAAAAATGAAGTCTACAAAGGAAATTGTGGCTAGTTTAAGCCATGAAAAAAAATTAAAAGGAGAAAATAATATAACTGGTTTGGTATTAGTAAAATAACCTAAAAGGTGATAGAATAATCAAGTCTTCTAGGAGATAGAGAAAAAAAGCAAGCAAATCAGTGAAAAATGTTAATAGAAAGACCACTTGTGGGGAAAAAAGAGCCAGTATTTTATTGATTTCATAAAGAGCCAGAAAAAAAATAGTGAAGGCTTAGAACTCTGAGGTTTAATTCTTAAATTTTTGTTTGTTTAAAAAGTATTAAAATTACTGTTCATTTAAGTCACTTAGAAATATAGTTTTACTACCAAAGAAGTGAACATAATAGACCTAATTTTTTTAAAAGATCTTTACACCAGATGTAAGCCTATAGCGTCTGTATCATAAGAAAATAGTAAGAAAAACAGAAGCTGAAACAGCCCTACAAAGTAGGTTTCTCTTTTAAAGCTTTTAAAAATGACTTTTGTTTTTGTTTTGCAATTGTTTGCCTCATAGTACTCTATCATATTTAGATTCAAATTATAGAAACATTTTGTTAAGAACTTTTCATGAGGCTTAGTAATAATCTACCTCCTTTATTATTTATCCTTATGAGAATTGCTGAATTTTTCTCTTCATTGTTTCTTTTCATGGAGAAAAGGATGATTAGAAAGGTCACTTTCCCGAATATTGAACAGATGAATAAAAATAATTGAGTGATAGTGAATGCTTTACCTACTGGCTAACCTAGCAAAATAGATTGAATATTTCTATAGGGCTTACGAGGTATGTCATTTCATTACTTTTTCTGGGAACAAAACTTCAAATATTTAATGGAAGAAGTCAAAGTAGGCATTAAAAAAAAAGTATTAAAAGATTAAGTCATGTTCTCTGTTTTCCTGTAAAGCCCTCAATAAAGATCTTTTTTTTCTTGGGTTCTAATATAGCCAATTTTATTTTATATCATAGAATCATATTTGAGTGATTTTAGTATGATTATGACATATACAGAATTTAGAAATGTAAACTAGATGGACTAACAAGGAATTATGCCATTGACTTAATATATTACTATAAGGAATTCATGTAACTCCTTTGGGTTACAATTTCCTAGGATATTTATTTCTCTAACAGGGAAAAAAAAAGCATGGTTACTTTTTGAGTATTCATGTCTTTAGCTAAAAGTTTCTTCTAAAAGTCAGGTTTGTTTTGCAAAGTTATTCCTGGAGAAGATTGACTCAGAGGGCAGCATGACTTATATTACCATTACTCTGAATAAACGGTTCTCTTATGAGTAATACTAATATGTTCATGGTTTTTAAGCACTTATGGCTTTCCTTGAATGCAACACACTTGACAAAACATACTTTAGGAAGAGTTCAAGTTAACATGTTATGTTAAAAGGACTTATATGTTATAAACATCTTACATATTTATTTATATTAATGAGTTTCACACTTTGAATTTTGAAGAAACTGAAATTTCTCAGTGGGAACAGGCATAATGGTAAAAAGTTCAGTACTAGAGACAGGGGTTCTAGGCTTGTGTGGTCTTGATGTAATCATGTCCTCTGGGGGTCAGTTTTCTGTGTTGTAAAAAGAGGAAGTTGAAGTAGGTGATGTATAAGGTCTCTTACAGATGTATACCTCTAAAATTCAAGTTATTTTATCTATAAATTTAAAATTTTTAATAAACATTTTATTTAGGATATATTTGGATAAAAAAGGTTGTGAAGAGAATATCACTATTACCCTTGTTAGTAAAATCTTACATTAGTATGGACTATTAGTCACATTTAAGGGACCAGTGAATACATAATTATTAACTAAAGTTTATATACTGGTCAGATTTCCTTAATTCTTACCTAATGGTCTTTTTATATTCCAACATCTCATATAAGATACCATATAATATTTAGTCATCACATCTCTTTGGGCTTCTCTCGGCAGTGATACTTTCCTTGTTTTTGATGACATTGACAGGTTGTTTTTATTTATTTTTTTGACATTGACAATTTTGAAGAGTAGGGAAGTATTTTGTAGAATTTTTTTTCTGTTGGGATTTGTAAGATGTTTCTCTTGTGCTTAGGCTGAGGTTCTAGTTTTTTAAGAAGACCACAGAGCCGGGCGCCTGGGTGGCCTAGTTGTTAAGTGTCTGCCTTCAGCTCAGGTCATGATCCCAGCACTCTGGGATTGAGCCCCACATCGGGCTCTCTGCTCTGCAGGAAGCCTGCTTCTCCCTCTCCCACTCCCCCTGCTTGTGTTCCCTCTCTCACTGTGTCTCTGTCAAATAAATAAATAAAATCTTAAAAAAAAAAAAAAAAGACCACAGAGGTAAAGTGTCAATGTCACCACATCACATCAAAGATACAAACTATCAACCTGATTTATCACTGTTGATGTTGACCTTGATGACCTGAAGTAGTGTTTCTCAATAGTAAAGGTACTCCTTTTTCTTTCTTTCTATATTCTCTCTTTGAAAGGAAGTCATTATGAATAGCCCATCTTAACGAGTGGGGAGTTATGCTCCACCTTCTTGATGGTGGAGTATCTATAATAATTTGCGATTCTACTGCATGGGAGCTTTGTCTTATTTATTTATTTGTTTATTTATTCAATTATTTATATCAGTATGGACTCAAATATTTGTTTTATAGTTTAGGTTATTACATAATATTACTTATTTATTCCTAAAATTGTTCCAGTTTTGGTCATTGGAAGTTCTTTCAGTTGGCTGCTGTGTCCCTTTGATATACCCACATCATTGTATGTGTGTATGTGTGTGTGTTTAAATACTTTTTGACTCTACAAGATGCTCCAAGTTCATATGTATTTCCTGCCCCAATTCTATAATAAACCATTTATCCAAGAAGCCTGATTTTTTTTATTAGAAAATAGTATTAGAAACCAAAATCTGAGGACTAGTATGCTTGTTGCCATTACTGAGTGCTAGTATGCTAGTATGCTTGTTGCTACAGAAAAGAAATATATGCATGCATACTAACATTTATATAGCTATAAATATTTATAGTGATATATCATCTGTATCTACAGTAAGCTAAAACATGAGTTCATACGAATGTCTCTGACTATAATCAGTTACCACATGGGTCGTTGAAGCCTTCTTCCCTGGCTTGTCTAAAACCTTCCATCCCAACAGTGAGAAACCTGACTCGCAACATCTGCCATTCATTTACTTAATTGTTCAAGTGCAGTACACATGTATAGTGGTGTCAGGTCTGTTAACCCATAACCCTGTAGGAAACAACTTTATCAACTAGAGTTTATTATTTATATGAAGTTCCTTTTGGTCTTACAGATTCCATTTGTTTTCCCAGTTACTTAAATAAACAACTTTTTCACACACTCCTTCAGTGAGGTTGGTTCATGTATTTGTAATATAGTTAGATTTTTTTATTGTCACAGCATTTCATGCTCGGATCCTCTGACCTGTATGTGATTTTTTAAAAATCTACATATATTAAGGTTTACTCGTTCTGCTGTAAAGTGCTATGAGTTTTGAAAATACAGAGTATCAGACAGCCACCATAACATTGTTATATAGAAGAGTTTCACCATCCTAAAAAAAAAATTCTCTGTGTTTTACCTATTTAACACCCTCACCCCAACCCGAGTTTCTGACACGACTAATTTGTTTGCTGTCTCTATAGTTTTTTCTTTTCCAGAATGTCATATAAATTGAATTGTAAAGTCTGCAGCATTTTTCAGACTAAATTCTTCATTCAGCAATTTACATTTGAAGTATTCATGTCTTTTTATGACTCAATAGCTCACTCCTTATTGCAGAATAGGATTCCATTGTATGGATATATCATAGTTTGCTTATCCATTAACCTATTGAAGAGCATCTTGTTTGCTTCCAGTTTTTGGTGGTTAGGAATAAAGCTGTTAGAAACATTCATGTTCAGGTTGTTGGTAGACGTAAGTTTTCAAATCGGATAGGTAAATACTTAGAAGTGTGATTTCTGGATCATATATTAAGAGTATATTTAGCTTTATAAGAAACTGCCAAACTTGGGGCGCCTGGGTGGCTCAGTTGGTTAAGCGACTGCCTTCGGCTCAGGTCATGATCCTGGAGTCCCGGGATCGAGTCCCGCATCTGGCTCCCTGCTTGGCAGGGAGCCTGCTTCTCCCTCTGACCCTCCTCCCTCTCATGTGCTCTCTCTCTCATTCTCTCTGTCTCAAATAAATAAATAAAATCTTAAAAAAAAAAAAGAAAAGAAAAGAAACTGCCAAACTGTCTTCCAAATTGGCCATACCATTTTTTTCCCCACCAGCGGTGAATGAGAGTTTCTCTTGCTCTGCATCCTAGCCAGAAGTTGGCAGTTCTCTTCTTTTGAAGCCATTCTAGTAAGTGTGTAATGATATCTGACGTATCTCGTTACTATTTTAATGTGCTATGATATTTAGCATTTTCCCACATGCTTATTTGTCATCCGTATATTTTTATAAGGTGTCGTTTAGATCTTTTGCCCGATTTTTAATTGAGTTGTTTGTTTCTTATTGTTGAATTTTAAGAGGCTTTGTATAGGGGCACCTGGGGACCCAGGACCCTGGGATCGAGCCCTGCATCGGGCTCCGTGCTCAGCAGGAAGCCTGCTTCTCCCTCTCTCACTCTCCCTGCTTGTGTTCCCTCTCCCACTCTGTCAAATAAATAAATAAAATCTTAAAAAAAAAAAAAAAAAGAGAGAGGCTCGGGGCACCTGGGTGGCTCAGTCGTTAAAAGTCTGCCTTCGGCTCAGGTCATGATCCCAGGGTCCTGGGATCGAGCCCCGCATTGGGCTCCCTGCTCCGAGGGAAGCCTGCTTCTCCCTCTCCTGCTCCCCCTGCTTGTGTTCCCTCTCTCACTGTCTCTCTCTGTCAAATAAATAAAATCTTAAAAAAAATTAAAAAATTTTAAAAAAGAGGCTTTCTATATTTTGGGTAGAAATCCTACATGAGAGAGGTTTTATCATGAATGAATGTAGGAATTTGCCAAATAGTTTTTTCTGCATAAATTAATATGATTATATGTTTTTTCTTCTAAATCTAGTTAATATGGTAGATTATATTGATTGATTTATAAAATATTGAATCATTCCAGTACACCTGGAATAAATCCCACCAGGTCATGGTGTTATGTTTTTTTATACTGTTGGATTCAATTTGTTAATAAATTGTTGGAGATTTTTTATTTATGCTTAGGAGAAATGTTGGCCTGTAGTTGGTTTTCTGTTTGTTTGTTTTGTTTTTTGTAACATCTTGATCTGGATTTTGTTACAGAGTAATATTGACCTCCTAGAATGAGTTAGGAAATGTTTCTTCTATGTTTTGGAAGAAATCGTAGACAATTTCTATTATTTTTTAAATGTTTAGTAGAATTCACCAGTGACACAATCTGGGCCTGATGCTTTATTTTATCTTATTTTTAAATTGAGGTATAATTAGCAAATAAAAATTCTATATATTTAAGTGTATAACCTGATGTCTTGATATATGTATACATTGTGAAATGATTACCACAATCAAACTAATGAATATATTTATCATTTCACATAATATTTTTTTTTCTATGGTAAGAACACTTAAGATCTACTCTTTTTAGCAAAATTTTTTAAGTATACAATACAATTTTATTACCTATACTGAACCATACTGAACATTAGATCTCCAGAACTTATCTATCCAGAATAACTGAAACTTTGTACCCTTCCACCAACATTTCTCCATTTTCCCCAACCTCTCAGCCTTCGGAAGCCAGCATTCTATTCTCTGCTTCTATGAGTTCAACTTTGTTACATTCCATGTATAAGTGAAATCATCTAGTGCTTTATTTTTAGAAGGTTATTAATTAGTGACTTAGTTTCTTTGATAGATATTCTTGTGTGAGTTTTGGCAGTTTCATGTCTTCTAAGGAATTGGTCCATTTCAATTATGTTTTCAAATTTGTGGACATAGAGTTTCTCATAGCGTTCCATTATAATTCTTTTAATGTCCATGAGATAAGTAGTGATGACTCCTCTTTTATTTCCAATATTGGTAAATCATGTATTTTCTCTTTTTCTTAATAAACTGGCTAGAGTTTCATGAATTTGTGGCTTTTTTAAAGAGCCACCTTTGTTCTTATCATTGTTGTTGATTTTCTCTATCATTTTCCTCTTTTCAATTTCATTGATTTCTGCTTTTTTTTTCTCCAATTTCCTAATGGGGGTGCTTCAGTTATTGATTTAAGATTTTTCTTCTTTTCTGAAATATGCATTTAATACTATAAATTTCCCTCCAATCACTGCTACTGCTGCATAGCACAGATTTTGATAAGGTGTATTTTCATTTTCTTTTATTTCAGAATATTTTAAAATTTCTCTTAAACTTTCTATTTAATGTGCTATTTAATTTCCAGATATTGGGGGATTTTCCTGCTGTCTTTCTCTTATTGATATCCAGCCTACTTTCAGCTTGTTCTGATAGATAATGTACTATTTATGATTTCTATTCTTTTAAATTTGTTTTGGTGTGTGTTATAACCTAGAATGCAATCTATTTTGGTGAATGTACCATTTGAGTTTGAGAAGAATGTATTCTGCTGTTGGATGGAGTGTTCTAAAATGTGAATTAAATCAGTTTGATTCATAGTGCTGTCATAATCTGTATTCTTACTGATTTTTTGCCAACTTTATCTATCAATAACTGAAAGAGAGGTGTTGAAGTTTCTAACTTTAACAGTGGTTTTGTCTGCTTTCCTTTAAGTTCCGTCAGTTTTTGTGTCATTTATTTTCATACTCTTTTGTTAGATGAATGCATTATTAGGCTTATTATGTTTCTTGGAGAATTGACCCCTTTATCATAATGCAATGTCCTTTTGATGCCTGCTAACATTACTTATGCTGACGTCTGCTTTGTCTGAAGTTATATAGCTACTTTTTCTTTTGATTGATGTTAGCATGGCATATCTGTACCTGTATCTTTCATTTTATTCTATACGAATCTTTATATTTAAAGTGAGATTAGTGTAGACAATATATACTTGGGTGTTACTTTTGTATCCACTCTGATAATCTCTTTTAATTGGTATATATAGACCATTTTACATTTAAGGTAGGTATTGGCACAATTGAATAACATCTAGCATGTTTGTAACTGTCTTCTATCCATGGAATTTTTTATTATTTCTCCCTTTTCTGGCTTCTCTGGTTTTAATTGAACATTTTTACATGATTCCATTTTATCTTCTCTTTTAATGTGTCAGTTATACTTCTTAAAAAAACTGGTTGCCCTAGGGTTTAAAATATATATTTTTATATAATCTAAATTCACTTTCAAATAATATGGTTCCACTTCACATGTAGTGAAGATAACTTATTAATAGAGTATTTCCAATTCCTTCCCCTCATCCCTTATGACAATGCTGTCATTCATTTTACCTATCCATATGCTATAATCACCTAATAATTGTGACTATTATTGCCATAAACAATTATTTTTTAGATCAATTAAGTGTAATAAAAATACTTTAATTTTTATGTATTCTTTCTCTATTCCTCTTCCTTTCTTTAATGGATTCATTTTTCTTATATATACATGGCTTGATAGCTCATTTCTTTTTAGCACTAAATAATCTCATTTTCTGAATGTGTACTTCAGTTTAATTATCTATTCACCTACTGAAGGACATCTTAGTTTCTTCCAAGTTTTAGCAATTATGAATAAAGCTGCTTATAAAAATTCATGTGCAGATTCTTGTGTGGACCTAAGTTTTCAGCTCATTTGGATAAATACCAAGCTTGTAATCTCTGGACCATAAAGTAGTAAGAGTATGTTTAGTTTTGTAAGAAACTGACGAACTGTCTTACAAAGTAGCTGTACCCCATTTTGCATTCCCACCAGCAATGAATGAGAGTATTTGCTCCTCTACATTCTTGCCAGCATTTGGAATTGTCATTGTTTGGGATTTTGATCTTTTTAATAGGTTTGTTGTGTATATCCTGTTGCTTTAATTTGCATTTCCGTGATGACATATGATGTGGAACATCTTTTCATATGCTTATTTGCCATCTATATATCCTCTTTAGTGAGGTGTCTATTAAGATCTTTTGCCCATTTCTTAATCAGTTGTTCATTTTCTTATTGTTGAGTTTTAAGAGTTCTTTGTATATTTTAGATAACAGTCCTTTATCAGATATGTCATTTGCAAATATTTTCTTTCAGTCTGTGGCTTGTCTTTTTATTCTTTTGTGAAAAGTTTATTCTTTTGTGACTAGGAAGACAGTGCTTCATGTAGCAGGTTTTAATTTTAATGAAGTCCAACTTATCAATTCTTTTTCTTATGAATTGTACCTTTGGTGTTGTATGTAAAATATCATTGCCATATACAATATCATCTAGGTTTTTTCCTATGTTATCTTCCAGGAGTTCTATAGTTTTGCATTTTATATTTAAGTCTATGATCCTGTTTTGAGTTAATTTTTGTGAACTACATAACGTCTATGTCTAGGACTAATTTTTTTTCAAGTGACTGTCTAGTTGTTCCAGCACCAGTTGTTGAAAAAACTGTCTTTGTTCCACTGTGTTGTTTTTGCTCTTTTGTCAACGATTAGTTGCTACATTTATGTGGGCCTAATTATGGGCCCTCTATCCTGTTACATTCATTAATTTGTGTGTTCTTTTGCCAACATTACACTGTGTCTTGATTACTGTCTTATAGTGAGTCTTAAAGTTGGGTAGCATCAATCTTACAACTTTGTTCTCTTTCAATATTGTGTTGGCTATTTCTGGGTCTCTTGCCTCTCTATATATAAACTTTAGAATCAACTTTTTGAATTCCAAAAAATAACTTGCAGAGATTTCTTTTTTATGGTATATTCTTCCATTTATTTAGAGCTTCCTTTTCACTGGGGTATGATTGATACAAAAAGCTGTATGTATTTAATACATACAACATGATGAGTTTGAGGACAAGTACATATTCATGAAGCAGTCATCACAAGCTATTCTGTAAACATATCCATCACCCCTAAAAGTTTCTTTCCACCCCCCGTATTTATTTATTCATTTATTATTATTATTAATTTTTTTACTTGCTGAGATTTTGACTGGGATTGTTTGAATCTATAGATAAAATTGAGAAGAACTGACATCTTGATAATACTGACTCTTCCTGTCCATGAGCATGAAATATCTGTTCATTTTTTAAAATTTTTTTATTTTCTTCATCAGAATTTTGTAATTTTCCTCATTAGATCTTACATGTATTTTCTCAGATTTATATCTAAGTATTTCATATTTTGGGATAGTAAAATAAATGGCAATGTGTTTTTCATGTCAAATTCCCCTTGTTCATTGCTGGTACATAGTAAAGTGATGGACTTTTGTATATTAACTTTATATATTGCAACCTTTGTATACCTGCTTATTAGTTCCAGGAAATTTCTTCTCAATTCTTTCTGATTTTCTACATAAATAATTACATCATCTGCAAACAAAAACAATTTTATTTCTTCCTTTCCAATCAGTACACCTTTTATTTCTTTTTCTTGTGTTATCACATTAACTGGGACTTTTAATATGATGATAAAAAGGAGTCGTGAGAGGACACATTCTTGCCTTGTTCCTGATATTAGGGAGAAATAGTCTAGTTTCTCATTGGCTCTATTGATTGATTTTATTTGAGAAAGAAAGAGAGAGTGGGAGTGAGCAAGAGCGGGGGAAGGGGCAGAGGGAGAGGGAGAAACAGACTCCCCACTGAGCAGAGTAGGGAGCCCAATGGAGGGGGGCGGCATATCCCAGGACCCTGGGATCATGAGCCTAAGGCAGACGTTTAACTGACTTAACTGACTGAGCCACCCAGGTGCTCCAGAGATGGTATAATTATTGCAGTAGCCTTCCTGTCATCTCAACAGGAATTGTTTTGTCTTGGGGCATCTGGGTGGCTCAGTCGTTAAGTGTCTGCCTTCGGCTCAGGTCATGATCCCGGGGTCCTTGGATGGAGCCCTGCATGGGGCTCCCTGCTCAGCGGGCAGCCTGCTTCTCTCTCTCCCACTCCCCCTGCTTGTATTCCCTCTCTTGCTGTCTCTCTCTCTGTCAAATAAATAAACAAAATCTTTAAAAAAAAAATTGTTTTGTCTCTAATTCCCTTTACCTGTCACCTTTGAAATCACTAATGAATTATGCCACCCTTTGAACTTCTAAAAAGTAAAAAATTGATAAGCTTGAATCCAGTGGTAAAATATTTGGTCATTTTGAAGAGAGAATATTCTAAAGCCCTAGTTTAGCTGTAATTGTTAATCAACTTTGATTGCACCAAATCTATCTACTCCCAATAAAATAAGAGCCCCAGATATCAAAAATTCCAAATAAATTCTTTATGGAATTCTGATGATGTACGTGGAGTCATCTAATGATTATATGAGTAATTTTTTTTCTTTTTATTAGTGTAACAAAGTATTTCATTTACATTGAATAAAATGAATGAATTCATGGCTCAACATTTCAGCAATCTGCATGATGTCACCTCCATACCATTATGATTTTCATATTATATACCCTTGGGGAATTTTCAAAATCATGGTAAGTGTAATAATGTGTATGTCTATGTGCCTGTGTTATCATTCCTCCTGGGAACCAGTTAGAAAAATAGACCCATTGAATCTTACTCCTGATCTATTGAATCAGAAACTCCGGGGGTGGGATACAGTTTTTGTATTTTAATAAACCTTCCAGGGGATTCTGATTCTCTAAAACTTGAGAACTCTCTTAGATTACAGGGACCCAAAAGAAAACAATTACCAAGAACTCAAAAATACCAAGAGTATTAGAGTTATGTCACACTGTTTCTTAACCTAAGTCCTGCTTCTTTCTCTCCTTTCATACCTTCACTATTCTCTATTATTTCAATAATATGTTTCTTCTTTCATTAAATGTGGCCATTGCTAAAAGTTGAGTACCACTAATTTAAGCACTCAGCTTGAATTCCTATCTTAAAAGATTATGTTTAATTGGAGAGCAGATTAGTAATTAGCATTCAATCACTTTTAAAAAGTCTCAACACAACCCTGATTAAATCATCTCAAGTAGAATTTTACAGTTGATAGAAGGAAAAGAATTTATGTATTTTCATTTAGCTCAAAGTCTATTAAAATGTAAACTTTACTGCATGCTGTTAAATATGGCATCAAATGTGTATTTACTTAATGCTTTTACTATTACATTTACTGTTAAAAGGAGAAAATAATTAGAGTTGCTTCTATGATTTTTCTCATGGGAATGAATGAATGGAAAATTTAAAAGAAATAAAAATATAAAGGAGCCTAAAGGAAAAAAAAAGGGACATAGGAAGGAAAGCATTATGAAAGGGGGTGGAAATGTGTCAGATGGAGTTGAAGAGAATCTCTCATGTAGAGCAATGTGGAAAAAATAAGGCTGAATATATAAAAATAAGTCACTTATATAAGTTAAATAAAGAACTTGGACTCAGAACTGATTTAATCCTGTTTCTACCATTGATGCAATGAGCTTGTTCAAATCTCTTGCTAGCTCTGTTCTACCATTTACCCCTTTGAGGGAGAGGGATTTTTTTTTTTTTTCCTTTTGCCTGTAAAGAAATCAGAGCCCAGATATTTGACCTGTATCCCAGGTCAAGGAAGAAGAATCTTAATACCTACTTTAGACCTACTGCCTGGGAAATTATAATGGTAAATACTAATGATACTTAAATATAACTTTCTTTTTCTTAAACTGAGGACAGAATTGAAGGGCTTGCTTAAATTCTGTTTCTCATATCGTATTGGACTTTGTAAACACAAATGACATGTTAGAAAATAGAAGAAATTTAGACTTCAAGAGATACTAGACATTATGTAGATCAGTTTTCCCATCTTAAAAATTCAGTGCAATTTTAAGCCTTGAGAAGTTAGATTAAAGTCAGATACTAATTAGCAACAAATATTAGGCTCAAACCCAGTTCTTTAATACTATTCTGTGTTGGGGGGATAATTATAAGGGCTGAAAAGAAAATATAAATATTTTCTTCTTAAAGTTATGAGTATTATGGTAACAAAAGATGGAAAACAATAGCAATATCTCTGAAAATGCATTTTTGTTTGCCTAAATTCATTAAAAAAAAATCAGTTCAGGATGTTATACTCAACTATACTGCCCTGCATAAGCAATGCAAGGCATCATCCAAGCAGAATGTTGTCCCTAAAATATATGTATTATAAAACTTTGAATATAGAATCCAATTCAACTGAACTCAATTCTTGAGTGCTTACTATCTTCTTCCAAGAATTAACTCTATGTTCTTGGTAAATAAAAGTGGATAAGCCACACTTTTATCCATAGGAAGCCGGTCTCATAAGAAAATATGCATATACACTATTAAGTATAATACAAGTCAAACTCTGATTGATGCTATAATTAAAGTTTACAATTACGCATGCAAATTATATATATATGCTCATTTTTAATTCATATTTAAAGTTTAATGTATTTCCAAGCCCAAAAGTACTTTGATAAAAAATAGTAAGGGAATTCTAGGTCTAGATTTAGCAACAATGCAATTTACATATCATTAATGGCAGAGTATAACTAAGTTATAAAATTCTGGGTCATTCTCATTTTTGATATTTTGATTAATGCTTCCTCAAAAGCGAGCAAGTTCTATATGATAGGTCCTAGACTTATTCAACTGGCTCATTGCCCAGACTGCTCAAAGACTTCAGGTAAAGTAGATAATCTGGATGAAGACTGGGGTAAACATATGAAATATGTAATTTTGCACAGGCTTGGGAGACATAGAGGGGATTGTTCTTGCAAAATGAAGTAAACTTCTGGCAACCTGTTTGCTTTCTACAGAAAATGTCAAGTTTTGGCTAGTTCAACAAGTCAACCATGACCTCACAGATAAAAGCATAAATGAGAACAGCAGCTGTACCTGAATATGGTGCCATTTCCTTAATTATTTGTTTTTATATGGTCACGACTGAAGTACAGTGACACATTCTCCCAGCATGACTACTAATGGAAATGTTTTTCATCTTTTAATTCTGTTACATAAAATAATTCTAAATGTCTGTTTCTCTATTCACCATATGTTGGTATTGTGTCTAGCTACCACAACAAAACTTACATGTTTGTAAGAAACTCCAGATCCTTTCTATATATGGTGGTAAATGAAAAGACATTCCATTCTCATTGCTTTGTACATGGAAAATGCCATTTTTAGAATTTTTTCAAAGTATGCGAAGAAACTGTACTCTTTGGCCTGAGAAAACTCAACGGCATGCATCTGCCAACTCCTGCTACTGTTGTGAGGTCATTGCTAAGCATCTCATGAAGTGTTTATACCAAAAGCTTTTCCATGATGGTGATTAACAGGGTTTTCCTGAGAAGTAAGTTTTAATCCAGCTACTTTTCCATTTGACTCTGAATAAATTACATCTATACACATAAATTAGTATATTCTTTTAACCAAGTATATATATTCTATTTGTTCTAACTATTACATAAACGTAGGATTCAAACAGACCTTGAAAAATCATCTAGTATCACACCCAACCTTTATTCAATAAAGCAACCAGTATGACTACTGAACACATTAGTTCCATAGTTGCTGGATTAGGGATGACTCAGGGCCCTATGATAGAATCCAAGTAGCCAAAGTAATAGTGAGACATCTGGGAATTAGGGAGCCACTTTTCATCAGCCTGAATAGTCTATATAGTTCAATATAGTTCCATATTTTATCAGCTGGTACATACTAGCTGAATATCAGCTGTGGTAATGTCCAAACGTAGTGTGGAAAGCCTTCCTCTTTTCTGGGACCCTAATACACACCTCTAATTGACCATGGCACCATTTCCTGCTGAGTCCAAATAAGGTCTCAAATTCTATGTCAGATCTTCAGGGCCTCAGTATCAATCAAAGCAAGCTGTTTATTTTGAGAAAAAACAACAACAAAAAACGAAACAAAAAAACGACTCTTCATCTGTGATATGAAAGAATTATAAAGAGATGAGAATTCTAAACTTTCTTTTAATTCCAGCTATTCTTCATGGTCAATATTATCAAGGAAATCTTCCTTATATCTTCCACATAATACTCCAATTCTCTCCCCAAGGAGAAGTCTTACCAATTCCATGGGCTCATATTGATATTCAAACACATCTTTCTCTGAAGTCTTACTTTCTCTGAATCGCACAAGTTAGCACTTGGTTACACAATAATTTCTGTTACCTTTTAATTGTTTCATGTTTGATGCCTTGTTCCCTTTAGCAAGGTGAGCTATTATTTAATATAAATATAATATATATACTATATATAAGTATATATGTTATATTATTTCTATTTCTTATATTTATCATGGATTTATCTGTATATTATATATATTGCTTATATTTGCTGTTACTTAGATGTCTGTTGCTATTGTAATAAATCATGATGAACTTAGTGGCTTAAAGCAGTACAATATATTATTTACAGTTATGTAGGTTTGAAATCCAACATGGATCTCACTGGGCTAAAATCAAGATGTTGGCAGGGCAGATTCTATTTTGAAAACTATAGCATAGGGGGTCTGTTTCCTTGCTTTTTCTAGCTTCTTGCCCTTATTAAAATTTAGGCAACAGATAAATCAGTCTACCATTAAAAAATGGTTTCATTTTGATTTCATAGGCACTATGTTTGTGTGAGAATGAGAGGGCTTACTGTAAACATGTTGACTTTATATTGCTTTAGCCAATGAATATAGAAAGTAGCAAAAGAGGTGAACAATACCAAGCCTGTGAGGAACTGGTATTGATAAATTTATATAAAATCTCTGATTATTTCATATGAAACCTAGATTTTGAAGATGATTTCTAATATTTTAAGAATAATTCTTTAAACACACTTTTGAATTTTTACTAAATATAATAGCCATTTTCAAAAATAACATACAATCAGAAGATCAAACTTTGGAGTCTCTTTGCCTCTGCTTCTTTATCAGCTTGGACTTTTGGATAACACATCATGGTTCTTGCATTCTCATTTTTATGTAGTGTATTGTGTGAGAGGAGTATCAGACTAAGTAGCATACCATCACCACTTTGCACCTAGAAACAGTCAAATAAAAAATAAAAAAAAAAAAAGCATCAGTTTACCACAGCATAATTCTTTAGGAAGACTTAATAATAATTGTCATTTCTTATATATCTGTTAATTATATTTGGGCCACCTTAATTCAGCTATTAGCAGGGGGCTTTCACTGGGAATTTTGGACTTCTAAACTGTTCATCTATCAAAACTTTGGTCTTCATACTAAAACTCGGAATCATTGCAGACCTGACTGATGGGACTGATTCATCCTGACTGAGAAATGTAATATCTATGGCTATGAATTAAGCACTGTGGACATGACTGGCTGAGTTTCTGTGTATTAGAAAGACCAGCATGATACCCTCTTACCATAATGCTCACTGAGACCCTACTAATTAATGTTCTTTTTCTTTGTCCTCATTTCCTGGGTTCCATTGATTTTAAAGTTTAAAAAAGAAAAAAAAATAGAGTTTTATAATTAAGCCAATGTTCATAAAAAAGCGCCAAAAATACAGCATTACACATACTATTGATGACATTTTGGTTTTCCTACAACATCAGAGACCAGTCTGCTACAGCTTAGGCCTTTAAATTGGCCATTCTGGGTATTTTATTATTTTATTTTAAATTTTATTTATTTATTTGACAGAGAGGGGAAGAGAGAGAGAGCGCGCAAGTAGGCAGAGCAGTAGGCAGAGGGAGAGGGAGTCTTCCCGCTGAGCAGGGAACACCATGCAGGGCTCCATTCCAGGACCCTGGGATCATGACCGGAGGTGAAGGCAGATGCCCAACCCAACTGACTGAGCCCCCAAGGCGCCCCTCTGGGTATTTTAAACTAAGAGTTAAACTTATGAGTACCTAATTTAGTCCAGCATTTTGTTGAGGACTTAATAATACATTTATTAATTTAACCCATTCTAGAAATTGTGCCCTTCATCCTTAGTCTATTCTGTCTCTTTGTTGCATTATATTGCATATTTCCATTTTAAAAAATACAGAATAATGGAGATTTACTATATATTACACTGCAAAAATAGGCAATGGATATATTTCACCCTTTCCTTGTTCTCTTGAATATATCCTCAAACTGTTTCACACTGGCTAAGAATTGTGTATTTTCTTTCTGTGAAGCCAGGCAACATAGGTATTTCATGATATGCTGGACTTGTGGTCATCCACTATACAGATAAAAGCCACAGACATCATAGTCCCTGGTGCCATGCTGCAGGTGTAAGGAATAAGTGTCTGTGAGGAAGTGTGGTTGGGAAACATTTTGATCTTGTGATTACCACAGTAAGATAGCTGAGGTGCTTCCTAGTTAAAACTCAGATATCAGGGGCGCCTGGGTGGCTCAGTTGGTTGAGCGACTGCCTTTGGCTCAGGTCATGATCCTGGAGTCCCTGGATCGAGTCCCGCATCGGGCTCCCTGCTCGGCGAGGAGCCTGCTTCTCCCTCTAACCCTCCCTCCTCTCATGTACTCTCTCTCTCTCTCTCTCATTCTCGCTCTCTCAAATAAATAAATAAATCTTAAAAAAAAAAAAAAAAACTCAGATATCACAAGAGTTTTCATGTTTCCCAAAGGCTTCTGGGCTTGAGGCACATGAAACAAAGGCTGAGTGTGGTGAATTTACACAGGAATGCTGTCACCTACATATATTCTTTACCATTATCATTATGCCAGCACCTAGGAATCATGGCTTTTCCTAAAGTCATTTGTTTATGATTCCAGCATGTTATGCTCCTCACAAACGCTATTGTTCCTGAGTGTAAAAAAATGCCACATTTCCTCATCACAAACCTACTTGCCTTTCTTGCCCCCTCCCTTTTTTTTTTTTTTTTTTTTGGTTCTCTCCTATTTTATCAATAATAACAACTACATTTATTGAGTAACCTCCATGTGCCAGGCTTCAAGTTAAGTACTTTATGTGCATGCTGATAGTAAAGCAGCATCATTACCTTGTTATATAGGTTATATTGTCAACGCTATGTTTTAGATGATGAAACAGAGGCTCAAAGAGGTTAAGTCACTTACTCCAGATCTCAAAGCTAGTAAGAGCCAGATCAAGGACTCTGTGTTATAAGGGAGAGTTATGTTACTTAAAGTAGACCGTTTTTGATGCTCAGTCTGGCGTAGACAGAGAATAACACCACAGAGGCATATGAGAATGAAAGAGATTTGTTACACTCAGGGTCCTAGAAGACGAAGTTATCTGCATGCCATGCAGGAGGCCACACAAGAGGAGTTCTGAGTGAGTGGGCTCAGTGAAGCGGGTGAGAAACAGAGAGTGAGGATCTGTGGACAAGTACCTTTACTGGGGGTCAGAGTATAGTGTACAAGCAGAAGGGTGAGGGGATTTCATTGATGCATTTGAGTGTCACTAGATCACAATCAGGGGAGGGTAAGAAGGGGAACTCGTGGCAGAGACCCACCCTATCACACTGCTGCACCTGGTCACCTGGGTGGGGTTCTCACAGCCTATTTTGAGGATGTTGAGACATAAGGAAAATATGAAGTTTTAAGCATTTACAATATAAGCTCTAATCCAGATGTGTCCAATTCCCAAGTGTCTCCTCAAAACCACTAAACTTTCCTGCTCTTTATTAAATTTCACTGGCCACAGATCCTTACAGTTATTTAAAAAATACATTAATGTCTTCATTTCCATGCTTTCTTTTCAGCTACTTCAGGTTAAATTATTCTAAAATCTTCCAGATATATCTTTAAATACTGGTTGTTATCTTGCAATATGACATTTGAACAAATTAGTCATTGTTACTAAATCTTCCCCAAAAGACAAAAAACAGCAGATTGAACATGCACATTTTAGTTAGCTTAAAATAGTTTTTAATCAAGAGAGAAAGGACAGAAAGGTTTGTCTTTATTCATGGCAGAAATTAAAATGTTTTCAAATGTAAGTGGCAAGTATTATTAAAATAGCTCTCCCAGTTTTTATATCCAGTTTATAATATATAAATATAGATTTAAAAAGGCATTTTAACCATTCAGTGTAACTACTTCTGAAAATGTACTTCCTTGTGTATTATTGCACTCAAAGCAGCCCATTTTCAGTCAGGTATAACTTTATTACTATCACCCCTTTTCATTCCCGGTGTCCCCCAAATTAAATTCACTTTTGTTTCTGACTGAATTAAAATACAGAATATTAAATTTTGGGAAAACTCAAGGTCATGAAGTAAAGCCCCTTATTTTGGAGAGGAGAAAGGTGACTCCCAATTCCTAAAGATAAAATGTTTACATGTGCATATGGCCACCCAGAATAATTTCTGGGGCTCCTTATAGATAAGTTATGTGTTCATGTGACTACAGCCCGTGGAAGGGATGAAAACAGAAGTATATTATGGTAGCTTCCAGAAACCTTCCCAAAGAGACAGCTGGAATGTCCCCTTTGCCCTCTGTTTTTTCCTGTTTTGCTGTAGGAACTCAGAGGTCACCCACTTAAGCCAAAAGAATGAATGTTGTAGCTCAGAAGAAGAGAGAAGGAAATAAACTTTACCTTGCTTAAACTGCTGCTATTTTTCTATAATTCACAGATAAACCTAATTCCAACTAGTACACAACTACATTGTCGGAAAGTAATCATAGGTCCCTTCTTTTTGTACTCTACCATAATCTACATCTGTACAGAAAAGAACATGGAAATAAAGGAGATAAATTCTCCTCAAATACAAACCAGTAAAATCTACACCCTGTGAATAGATTAGTGAATGGGAGTGAAAGTAAATAAAAGTACCTACAGCTTCACAACTGAAGAGTTTTTTATTTTTATTTTTAACAGCTTCATTGAGATATACTTTATGTCAAATCAATTGCAGATATTTAAAGTGTACAGTTCAATAGGGCTTGACATACCAGGGCCAGGTGTATACTTACATATAGAGTGAGGTGAGTGAGGCACTCATCTCAAATGCATTTTAAGGGAGCAACAAAACACATATTTATCAAGATAAATAATATTTTTTAAAAAAACAGGATGACAACATATGACCTATGGGTTATCCATCTACTTTTGTAAATACAGTTGTATTGAAACCAGAGCTTGGAGTAGGTTGAGTTGAGTGAGATAGGGTCTTGCAAGTACAGATGGATCTTGTCTTCATATAAAATTTTGATGTTTGTTTATCACATTTAAAAAAATAATTTGAATTCTATTATTTAATTTTTGAATTTATTGAAATTCAATTATTGAATTTATTAGAATACTATTTATCTTAATTACTGGGTGTTTGTCTTCTCTCACACTCACTTCTGACATCTTGCCAAGTATTGGGTACAATCTAAGGAGAATTTACATTGCTTTACTAGAATGCTTACACTGGGAATCAGGATGGCCAGCTGTTTCTGACTGACCTTAGAGGAAGGTCACACTGCACAATATTGTGCTAAAATTTTCCAGGGCTAGCATACTATTTATCACTAGAAGAAATTGTTTAGTAGTATGATGTGTTGGAATATGGTTTCATTCTTAAGTTGATGTTTATTAGTAGGACTCAGGCAGAAAATTTGCTGGAATTTGTACAAAACCACACATAGCCAAATAATTAGCTAGAATTGCATTTTGGAGTTTTATAAAGCGTTAATTTTAAAATATGTTTGTGTAACAAGCATAAAACCAAGCTAAGTAAAGCAAATACAATGAAATCAGGAAATATCTGATTTAAGCTGCATATGTAATGGACATATATATATGTCCATTACATATATATATCATATATCAAAACCACACACAGATTTGCAGGGACTTCCTGACTTAGATTCATGAAGAATCGTGTTTCTGAAATTCTTGGGCTGTTACTCATTTTCAAAAAGAGTGTGTGTTGGAAAATGAGGGACATTAAGTTTGAATTACAGTTTTACAATAAATGGTATATTTGCTTTAAACATAATCATCTGAAAGTTAAACATTGATTTAAAGAGCTTAACATCATGGACTCTTCTGTTTCTGGGATAAATAAGAGTGTATTATGCTAAGTGAAGTAAGTCAGACTCAGAAAGACAAATACCATATGATTTCACTCATGCAGAATCTAAGAAACAAAAATGAATAAACAAACACATAAAAAGCAGAATCAGACCTATGAACACAGAGAACAAATTGATGGTTGCCAGAGGGGAGGGGACTGGAGGGATGGGCAAAATGGGTGAAGGGGAGTGTGAGATATAGTCTTCCAGTTCTGATATAAGTGAGTCATGGGAATAAAAGGCACAGCATATGGAATATAGTCAATGATATTGTAATAAGGTTGTATGGTGACAGATAGTAGTTACACTTGTGGTGAGCATATCATAATGTATAGAGAAGTTGAACCACTATATTGTACACCTGAAACTAATGTAACATTGTGTGTCAACTATACCAAAAAAAAATTTTTTTTTAAAGATTTTATTTATTTATTTGAGAGAGAGAATGAGAGAGAGCACATGAGAGGTGGGAGGGTCAGAGGGAGAAGCAGACTCCCCGCCGAGCAGGGAGCCCGACGCGGGACTCGATCCAGGGACTCCAGGATCATGACCTGAGCCGAAGGCAGTCGCTCAACCAACTGAGCCACCCAGGTGCCCCCCCCAAAATTTTTAAAAATAAATAGTAATTGCTAGGTTTAAATATTATTATACTAAAGTTCATTTTCTTTTACAAAAAAAAAGACTGTTGAAAAGAATATAAAGATGAGATTATTCCATTAATGTCTTATTTACTTGCAATAACATATTAGCTTTGCTTTGTACCTATAACCTGTATATTGAGTTCCTTTTTCATTCATTCACTTAATTTATTCATTAATTTTTTTTTAAGAAATGATACTGGGTGATAGAGGTAATGAATAGTTAGTTATGTCAGTTCCAGGGTTTAGTCATTGGTCTGGTCTTTTTTCTACCCTTTCCTTTTTTCTCTCCCTGCTGCCACCCCCTTCCTTCCCATTTCTACCATTTGGTAGGAGGAAGCCTCCAAAACCAAGAATAGAAAATAGGTCAAAAGACATTGTAGTAGCCTTGACTTTGGTGTCATCCCATTTAGTTTTCCTTTGCTATTTTTTTTTTTGTCATTTACAGCAAGAATTAATCTTCCAATAATCACCACTGAATCTGTATTGGTAAGATATATGTCACATGTGATTCAATATTATTCTACCCACAGAACAATGGGGGAATAGAACAGTGGAAATAAATACTATTACTGACAGGTGAGCTGGACTTCCTACCTAATCCTCTACATGCCCTGATGATAAACATCCAGGGTTATTGACCCAGCAGTCAGGGTAGAGAGATGCACGGAACAACACAACTGCATTGCGCATAGATATCTCTCTCCGTATTGTTTTTCCCCCTCTACTCCAGATTGGACCTTAAACTGAAAGGTAATTGTGGTGAAATATCATCTTGGAAGCATTCCTACCTTTTTGGCTGACTATTGTTGGCTCATTGCTCATCAAATTATGTTTATGTGTATTACCTGCATCATCCTCAAGATTATTTGTATTTCTAGAAGAAGGCTCTGTCCAGGCTTTCCTCATCCCTTGAAAATTGAGATGAGTACAAATGATTACTCATAATAATTTGGTAGTTTCTTGAGGACTCATGGGTCTCTACAAAGGCAATGGTCTTGGCAAGGCAAAACAGTATGAATACTTCCAGAAATGTCTCTTCTTGTAAGCAGAGAATACCTAAAATCTTGGAAGGGAGAGACATAGTAACTGCCTTACATTTATAATTCAGTCTACCATGCTTTCACAAGTGCTGTCATCTTAGCTAGTGTTTTATGATTCTAGACCTGCCATCTAGTACTGTAGCCAAATTCTAGTGTGTACTATCACTATGTTTTCTGTGCTTCTCAGCTCCCAGGACACTCATTCAAGTTATACCTTCCAATATCTACCAATAAAACTATGAACTCAGACAATAAATGAAGTAAGTACAGTAGCAGAAAAAGAAGTTAACATACAAAATCAATAGTCTATGAATACACAAGAATAATGAGAAGATATAATGGAAAATAAAACCATATTATGAAAGCTACAAAGTAAAAGGCAAATTACTTATGAATAAACCTAAGAAATATATATATCCTATATGAAGAAAACTTTAAAACACTCATGACAAACACAAAAGTAGGCTGCAGCAAATGAAAAAAATCTGTTGTTCTAATTCAACATTATAAAGATGTCATGCATAATTATCTGCTTTAGATAATTTATAAATTTTGTGTGATCTCAATAAAAATCAGCCAACTTATTTTTTTCCAAGAGTTAGACAAGTTGACTCTAAAGTTCATATAGAATAAGCAAAAGACCAATTACAAGTGATTAGTTTAATAGTTATTGAAATACTATAAATTTTCCATACTTAAAACTGTGATACTGACCCATTAATAAACAGAAGACCAAAGGAAAAGAAAAGCAAAGTGAGAAATAGACACACATCCACATGGAAATTTAGTATATGATAAATATGGAACTCTAGGCAATGACAAAAAGTAGTTGGGACAAATGATAGTCGGTGGGAAAAAATTAAACTTGAAACCATGCTTCACAAAGTTTAAAACGTGAACTCCAAATAAACCATAAAACTAAATGTTAAAAAATAATATAGAAGTACTGAAAGAAAACATGCAAATTACTTCATATTCTGGATATAAGAAGCATCTTTGTATTATTCAAAATCAGAAGCAAAGAAAGAAAACATAGATAAATTCAACCACCTTAAAAAAAAATTCTTAATGCTCCCCCAACTCCAAATAACAACAAACAAATTCAAAAGGCAAATGATACACTGGGAAGAAATGCATGTAATATATGTCTTAGAAAATGACCAATATTATCAACAAATAAACTTTAGAATATTGATGCTTAAAAGGCTAAATATAAACACCAGAAAAAGAGACAAAATACCCAAAATACTCAAATACTCAAATAGACAATTCACAGAGATACAAAAGTGTAATTGAATTCCCAGAAGTAAAGGGAGGACCTAAAATATACTTGAGGGAAAAAATGTCCAAAAATACTCTGAATTTAATTTTAAAAAATTATAAAATCACATCCAAGAAGCACAATAAAGCCCAAAAAAAGATACAACACAAAGAAAACCACACCAAAGTCCATCATACAAATTTCTGAAAACTAGTGATGAGGAGAAAACATAAAATAGCTAAGGGGTGGGCTGGGAGAGGGAGTACATTACACATTGTTATAGGATGAATGTGTACCCCTCCTCTCAAATTCATATGTACCCCTCCCCTCAAATTCATATGTCAAATTCCTAACTCCCAGTACCTAAGAATATGACTGTATTTGGAAGTAGGGTCTTTAAAGAGGTAATTAAAATTAAATGAGGTCATATTGGTGGGCCCTAATGGAAACTGATGGGTGTCTTTATAAGAAGAGGAAATTTGGACACAGAGAGACACCAGGGGCATGCACATAGAGGAAAGACCATACAAGAACATAGCCGGACATTGGCCATCTGCAAGCCAAAGACAGAGACCTCAAAGGAAATCAACCTGCCTATACCTTGATCTTGGACTTCTAAGTTCTAGAACTATGAGAAATAAATTATTTTTGTTTAAGCCACCAAGTCTGTGGTATTTTGTTATGGCAGCTCTAGCAAACATAATACACACATTGTGAACTGAGAAACAAAGAAATCCCAGAATCAGCTCTTCATATTTATAAAGTATATAAAGGCATGTCTGGAGCCCATGTTGCTATTTAGTGTAGAACAGGGGCGCCTGGGTGGCTCAGTCGGTTAAGCATCTGCCTTGGGCTCAGGTCATGATCCCAGGGTCCTGGGATAGAGCCCCTCATCGGGCTCTCTGCTCCGCAGGAAGCCTGCTTCTCCCTCTCTCACTCCCCCTGCTTGTGTTCCCTCTCTTGCTGTGTCTCTCTCTATCAAATAAACAAATAAATAAAATCTTTTTTAAAAAAATAGTGTAGAACATTATGAGAGCATGGAAAAAGATGGAAATAAATCATTGCTGGATCTTTTGGTATAAAAGAGATTTTTTAATCTTGTAACTATAACTTGCCCTGCATTTTCCAAAGTATGATCCTAAGAACATTAATTCTATAGATCCCCATTCAGCTCATGTTCTTTGTGAATAACTATTTGGAAACCAGATGGGATTGATCGTGAGTGATTGACAGGACAGGATTTGAATTTCCTACATTGCTTAGAGTTAATACCATCAAATGGTATGAAAACATCACTTGATTTCTCTGTTATTGACTTGCTTAATGTTAATCAAGACTTTATTAAAGATTTGCAACATAATATGAATAGTTGCATTTGTTTATCATCAGATTATTGACCCCAGTTGAAAATGTAACATACCCTAAATTAGTTCTTTTGCTTGAGTATATGCATATTTTAAAATGATACAGTGAGGGATTCTTTAGTTATTTTCCATTACCTTGCAGCTATGCTTTACTTGTTAATTGATGCAAATCCAAAATATACCTGTTAATTTTTAAAAAATTTTATTGTCTAATGCTCAGAGAAGACTGCCTATTAGTGGCTCAAGGAACAGTTTATATATAATGGGCCAGAGATATAGTAATTCTAGGTGGAAAAGTAAACCACATAATTACAGCGTTTGTGATTTGGACTTCTTGAATCTGCATGTAGAACCTGGATTTCAAGCCTTTTAGATTGTAGGTAATTAATCAGAATATATTGTCCTAAAAAATTAAATATGCTATATTATTGAGACTAATGACATAAAGTTGGTGCCCGACTTATGGTCTTTAGTCAAAGACCTCCAGGAACACAGCTGTAGTCCAACTAGGGTTTATTAATGTTTGCTACAGCACAGGAAACATACCAAAGGAACCATGGGGTACCTCAGTAAGAAAATAATGGGAAGAACTTTTTATAGTATTTGGGCTTGTGGTAAGTTATTTAGGGGAGGGTTCAAAGACATTGTCAGGAAGAACGAGTGATTCTATGATTGGATATCTTCTTTTATTATTTAAATCCAATTAGCCAACATATAGTACATCATTAGTTTCAGATGTAGTGTTCAGTAATTCATCAGCTGTGTATAACACCCAGTGCTCATCACACCACGTGTTCTCCTTAATGCCCATCACCCACTAACCCCATCCCCCCAACCTCCCCCCCAGCAACCCTCAGTTTGTTTCCTATAGTTAAGAGTCTCTCATGGTTTTTCTCCCTCTCTGATGACTTCCCATTCAGTTTTCCCTCCCTTCCCCTAAGATCCTCTGCACTGTTTCTTATATTCCACATAAGAGTGAAACCATATGATAATTGTCTTTCTCTGATTGACTTATTTCGCTTAACATAATACCCTTCAGTTCCATCCATGTTGATGGAAATGGTAAGTATTCATCCTTTCTGATGGCTGAATAATATTCCATTGTATATATGAACCACATCTTTACCCATTCATCTGTCGATGGACATCTCAGCTCTTTCTACAGTTTGGCTATTGTGGACATTGCTGCTATAAACATTGGGGTGCAGGTGCCCTTGGATCACTGCATTTGTATCTTCGGGGTAAATACCCAGTAGGGCAATTGCTGGGTCATAGGGTAGCTCTATTTTCAACTTTTTGAGGAACCTCCATACTGTTTTCCAGAGTGGCTGCACCAGCTTGCATTCCTACCAACAGTGTAGGAGGGATCCCCTTTTCCGCATCCTCGCCAACATTCGCTATTTCCTGTTTTGTTCATTTTAGCCCATTCTGACAGGTGTGAGGTGGTATCTCATTGTGGTTTTGATTTGTATTTCCCTGATGCCAAGTGATGTGGAGCATTTTTTCATGATTGGATATCTTAATGAATTTTATCTCAGAAGCCAGAAGAGTGAGGCTAATGCTTTAAGTGGTTTAACATTCAAAAAGTCACAATAACTCATGTTAGCTGGGACAGAGAGGTGTTTGGTCATTTTTGGGTTTCACAGTGAACTAGTATGTATCTGTGCTCAAAAATGATTATGAACTGGTTTTACTTTGTCTTGCTTCACTATGATCACAGAGTGGCCTTGTCAGATATTGGTCATCTGTGGGATTATGTTCAACAAAAGAACACCATGGCCTCAATATGAGTACCAGGCCAGGTCTGCCTTCGTCAGCTCAGGTTGTTATAACAAAAATCCATAAACTGGTGGCTTGTACATAAGAGAAATTTATTTCTCATAGTTCTGAAAGCTTGAAGTCTGAGACCAGGGTGTCAGTGCTCAGGGCCCTCTTCTGAGTTATAGACTGACACTTTTGTGTATCCTCACATGACAGAGAGAGAGCTAGCTCTCTGACCTTTTCTTATAAGGGCTCTAATCCTATGCATGAGGACTCCACCTTTGTAGCCTAGTTACCTCCCAAAGGCTTTATTTCCAAATACCATTATATTAGGATAAGGATTTTAACATGAGAATTTTGGAGGGACACAAGCATTCAGTCCGTTGTACCTTCCTTCAAAGGGTAGAGTAGAACAAGAGTAGAAATAAGGATAACAGAACTGGAACAAATAATCCTAAAATTGGTATGGAACCAGAAAAGATCCCGAATAGCCAAAGGAATGTTGAAAAAGAAAACCAAAGCTGGTGGCATCACAATTCTGGATTTGAAGCTCTATTACAAAGCTGTAATCATCAAGACAGTATGGTACTGGCACAAAAACAGACACATCGATCAATGGAACAGAATAGAGAGCCCAGAAATGAACCCTCAACTCTATGGTCAACTAATCTTTGACAAAGCAGGAAAGAATGTCCAATGGAAAAAAAGACAGTCTCTTACCCCCTGCTTCTGTTCCCTCTCTCACTGTCTCTCTCTGTCAAATAAATAAATAAAATATTTAAAAAAAAATTTTTTTTTAAAGGGGCACCTGGCATCTGCCTTTGGCTCAGGTCATGATCCCAGAGTCCTGGGATTGAGCCCCGCATCAGGCTCCCTGCTCTGTGGGACTGTGGGAAGCCTGTTTCTCTCTCTCCCACTCCCCCCACTTGTGTTCCCTCTCTCACTGTCTCTCTCTCTCTCTCACTATGTGAAATAAATAAATAAAATCTTAAAAAAAAATTTTAAAAAGACAGTCTCTTCAACCAGTGGCGTTGGGAAAATTGGACAGCTACATGCAAAAGAATGAAACTGAAACATTTCATTACACCATACACAAAACTAGACTCAAAATGGATGAAAGACCTCAATGTGAGACAGGAGTCCACCAAAGTCCTTGAGGAGAACCACAGGCAGCAACCTCTTCGACCTCGGCTGCAGCAACTTCTTGCTAGACACATCTCCAAAGGCAAGGGAAACAAAGGCAAAAATGAACTATTGGGACTTCATCAAGATAAAAAGCTTTTGCACAGCAAAGGAAACAGTCAACAAAACCAAAAGACAGCCAACAGAATGGGAGAAGATATTTGCAAATGACATATCAGATAAAGGGCTAGTATCCAAAATCCATAAAGAACTTACCAAACAACACCCAAAGAACAAATAATCCAATCAGGAAATGGGCAGAAGACACGAACAGACATTTCTGCAAAGAAGACATCCAAATGGCCAACAGACACATAAAAAAGTGCTCAACAGCACTCGGCATCAGGGAAATACAAATCAAAACCTCAATGAGATACCACCTCACATCAGTCAGAATGGCTAAAATTAACAAGTCAGGAAACGACAGATGTTGGCGGGGATGTGGAGAAAGGGGAACCCTCCTACACTGTTGGTGGGAATGCAAGCTAGTGCAGCCACTCTGGAAAACAGTATGAAGTTTCCTCAAAAAGTTGAAAATAGAGCTACCCTACGACCCAGCAATTGCCCTACTGGGTATTTACCCCAAAGATACAAATGTAGTGATCCAAAGGGGTATGTGTACCCCAATGTTTATAGCAGCAATGTCCACAATAGCCAAACTATGGAAAGAGCCTAGATGTCCATCAACAGATGAATGGATGAAGATGATGTGGTGTACACACACACACACACACACACACACACACACACAGGAATATTATGCAGCCATCAAAAAATGAAATCTTGCCATTTGCAATGACGTGGGTGGAACTAGAGGGTATTATGCTAAGTGAAATAAGTCAATCAGAGAAAGACAATTATCATATGATCTCACTGATAGGAGGAATTTGAGAAACAAGACAGAGGATCATAAGGGAAGGGAGGGAAAAATGAAACAAGATGAAACCAGAGAGGGAGACAAACCATAAGAGACTCTTAATCTCAGGAAACAAACAGGGTTGCTGGAGTGGAGGGGGGTAGGAGGGATGGGGTAGCTGTGTGATGGACATTGGAGAAGGTATGTGCTATGGTGAGTGCTGTGAATTGTGTAAGACTGAGGAATCACAGACCTGTACCCCTGAAACAAATAATACATTATATGTTAACAAAAAAAAAACAATTAAATGAGGCTCAAGGTTTAGAAAGACAATCCTTACTCTCCCTATGGTTTATACAATGTCTTTCCCTTAATGATTCTATTCCTCAGCTAGATAAAGGAATATGCATCTCTGGAATTTAAAAAGTGAATTGTCATAGTGTTACTACTCAGGGATTAAATAAATATTAAAACCTTGAAATGAAAAAAAAAGAGCAGAGATATCCATCAACAGATGAATGGATAAAGAAGTGATATATATAATGGAATATTATGCAGCCATCAAAAATAAAATCTTGCCATTTGCAATGACATGGATGGAACTAGAGGGTATTATGCTAAGCAAAATAAGTCAATCAGAAAGACAATTATCATATCATCTCACTGATATGTGGAGTTTGAGAAACAAGGCAGAGGATCATAGAGGAAGAGAGAAAAAAATGAAACAGGATGAAACCAGAAAGGGAGAAAAACCGTAAGACACTCTTAAGCCTGAGCACGAGGGGAGAGGGTGGCTTGGTGATGGACATTAGGGAGGGTATGTGTTGCAGTAATTGCTGTGTAAGACTGATGAATCACAGACCTGTACCCCTGAAACAAATAATACATTATATGTTAATAATAAATTAATTAATTAATTAATTAAAAATAAAACACATTTCACATTTGGAAATAAAAGAAATAAGGATAGTTACTATTTCCTTCTAAGAAAAAACTACTGAAATTTGCTGTTTCTTCAGCTCGTTATGGGAAAATAAATATTCTCCTTCAGAGTGGGAAAAGAGCCAGCATGATTTCAATTTAACTGAGTTCTCAACAGCCTTTCCCTTAAGAAAATGGAATTCCTCCTCCACTTCTGTAAAACTACCTTTATAATCACTCTTTTCTACTCCTTAGACCAGGCAGTGTTCACAAGCATAAGATCATTGTCTTAGGAAAATAATGGATATACAGAGGTCTTCTGAAATATGTGAAATACTCTATCTCATTAAGGAACTGTGTACTCGGTAACATAATATACTAATATTCCCAAATCCTAGTAGATCTTTATTTTTTGTAGTTTATTTCTCAAATCTCTAACTTTTTCATTTATGTATGGGAAAACTGGAAAACTGTAATAATGAAATAAGTTTCATAACATGCAGTGTGATTTATAATGCTTTCCGCTCTTTGTATTCATTAGATACAAGTTAGGTACAAGCTCATGAATCAACATACATCAAGGGTTTGTTTAACTTAAGGACCATTTTTTTTTCTGTCAAAATTCCATTTTTAGGCTATTTGGAAAGTGTTCTAAATATATTTACTTTAGTTTTTCAAATCTTAAGCTAGAAATTCAAGAATAATTTAAAAAAAAAGAATAAAATGGTATTTTCCTTATTTGGTTGAGCTGGGAAATGGACTGTTCTCTTAAGACTATTTTTTTAAAGATTTCCTCTACCCCAACCCTTTATTTTAACAACTTTTAACCAAGCTGGATTCAAGTTGCTTAACTCCATTGTAGTATACCAGAAAACACTGTTCTTCAACTGAAAATTTATTCAGACACCCATCTGGGATTTTAGTCCTTCAATCTAAAAAACAAAATATTCTTTGCCATTATTTACAAAAGTAGTATTAAAGGTTCCTTAGATAATAGTCTGTTTCATAACAAGATTTGGAACTCTGCTTACCATCATGTAATCATTTCAATGTGTTAAAATTTTTCCTCTGATTATAGTTAATCTCTTTTCATGGGTAGTAGGTAGAATGATTATCTGATTCATGATAACCTACTAGACTCATGGTGTCCAGATTGTGCAGGTACAGAAAAATAAATAATTCTTATAAGGGAAATGAGCTCTTCAGGTTCCCAGAGAGCCTGTGTTTTGTCTAAAACAATTTATTTTATTTTATATTTGGTGTAATTTTTCACTTAATTTAATGTGTGTTTTTTTCCTCAATAGGAGCACTAAATCCTATTTTTTTTTAAGATTTTATTTATTCATTTGAGACACAGAGATAGAGCATGAGCAGGGAGAGAGGCAGAAGGAGAGGGAGAAGCAGGCTCCCCGCTGAGCCAGGAGCCCGATGTGGGGCTTGATCCCAGGACTTTGGGATCATGACCCGAGCCGAAGGCAGACGCTTAACCATCTGAGCCACCCAGGCGCCCCAGAGCACTAAATCCTTAATAAAACTACTGAGTTTTAAGTTGCCGGGAGGGAGAGAGTGCATCTAATATCTGCTAATTTACTAGAGGTCCAAAAGCAGAACAACTCACTGGTAAATCATCAAAATGTATTTTTTAATTTACTTATAGGTAGTCTGTGCTATTTCTATTTCTACACTTGTATTCAACAAATTCAGACGATTGTGTGTGGAATTCTGCTTTATTGAGCTTCAAGTATTTTTCTGACTTGGAAATAATTTTATCTCCTCTTTCTATTCATGATTAACTGTGGAAAAGTTTACATTTGGATACTTTACAGTTTTTCCTTAGGACTGCAGTAGAATGATACAATCTTGATCACTTGCAGCTGCAATTATAAAGACATGCTGAGCTATTAAAATCACAGATAACACAATTAAAAAAATTTAAGAACCCTAAAATTCATCATAATTTACAGATAAAACAGACCCAGGGAGAGGTTAAGCCATTTCTATTAGGTTTTAAAATAGGATTTATAATGTGATCTAATTATCTCAGATAAATTATGTTGTTTATTGATACAGTGATCTTCATTACTGTTGACCCATTCTCCTTGAATATGCAAAAAGCATTATCTCTAGGGACTGCTTGAAATAATCAAAGTGTTTTTATTATTAATGAAAGATATTTCTGTAACATTAGCATTACATTTTAACAATCAAAAGGATATATATATTACAAGGACATAGTTTCTCATAAGTAATATTACCAGAGGCCAAAATGATAGTGGAAACAGAGATATGCAGTACACAATGTAAAGAACTTATATACTAAATTACAGACTATATTAATGAAAAAATAAAATATATCAGAAAATATGTATGGAATATCAGGGAGAGTGAAATATTCACTATCACTGATGCAAGAAAGGATATAGGGTGCCTGGGTGACTCAGTCGTTAAGCGTCTGCCTTCGGCTCAGGTCATGATCCCGGAGTTCTGGAATCGAGTCCCACATCGGGCTCCCTGCTCGGCGGGAAGCCTGCTTCTCCCTCTCCCACTCCCCCTGCTTGCGTTCTCTCTCTTTCTCTCTCAAAAAATAAAAATAAAATCTTTAAAAAAAAAAAAGGATATATAAAGTGTAAGTAAAAGAGAGAAAGAGGGTGGACTGGCAAGAATCTATAGGTTAGTCCTTTGCTAGAGCAGAACAGACTTTAAACAGGTATTCTATTACTATCAGTTACCTGAAGTAGACTTCTATTGGCTGCAGGCCAGCCAGTCTCTGATATATATTTCTGTCATGATGGGAAGCTGGCTTCCTATTTATACAGTTCAGGAATAGCCTCCTCTGTACCTGGGGCTATTTAACCTCTACATACAGGCCCAGACCCATGGATTCATAGCTTGACAGTTCAGTGTCAGATTGACTATATTGCTTTATTGCTAGAACCTTGCTCATTTTGCATACTAGTTCTGTTCGGTGTATCTCTTTGCCTTGCTCTTTGTGGCTTGGCTTAGTCTTGTACCCTTTGTTCACTGATTGGTTTTGGTCTTATTGTTCATGAAATTACCTTTCAGCTAAAAGTAAAAGACAATCCAACTCACACTATTTAAACAATAATGGGGATTTATTCATTCCTGTTACTGAAAGATTCAGGATAATTTGAGTTTCTGGGATTATTTGATTCAGCAACTCAAAGGTATCATCAGAGACCTAGTTTCTGTCCCATCTTTACTGTTTTCTTTGTGTCAGCTTAATTCCAAGGCAAGTAATTTAATTAGCTGCTCCAATAGATAAATTTTGAATTCTGTGAGTGTTTCTGGTTGAGCTGCCTTCTATATTGCCAGTTCGGTACCAGACTTCTCCCAATTTTGTCGTTCCACTCTCTTCTGAATCCTGAGTTCTCTAGAGTCAGGCAGAAGAGAACACAGGGGAGGCATACTTAATTCTTATGAGTTTGCTCAGAAGCAACACAAACACTTCAATATATATTGCAGTCATCAGAATTTAGTCACATTGGATATATGATATCCCTAAATTAGAGGGTATAGAAAATGTCTTATAGCTCTAGTGAGGAATAGGAAACAGGTTTTGTTGATCATAGAGCATTTTCTGCTAGACTTGACTTCCCGGTGGAAAGAAAAAGTGGTTGTAACACTTCTAGGATTCATATTCTACACCACATCATCCCAAACTGGAAGAGTGGACTGATTTCTGGCAACCAAGCAGATGAGAATGAGAAAACTCTTTCCAAAAATCCCCAGCATGCTCCACTTGCCTCTTACTAACACAGGTAGGGTCTTAAGTCAATTACTGAGGAAGACACCTACACTGTGCCAGGAAAATGCCATGTATTGCTTCATAGTCATCAAGCAATGAAGAAAGAGATGGGACCACTTTTAGCCCAATCAACCCTTTTTAATGAATGTGATTTTGAATTTGTTAGTATTTTCTATTTATTCTTTATTTCATTTATTTCTGCCCTTATTTCCCACCTTCTTCTTTCCTTGAGTTCACTTTTTTGTTCTTATTTGCAAGTTCTTTTGTTGAATATTTGGTTTATTTGTCTTTCTTAACTCCTGATAAAAGTATTTAAAGGTATCAGTATTCCTAGAAGTATGGCTTTAGCTCTTTGCTAAAAATACTAACTTCATACACCTTTTTATATAGCTATCATGTATCTATAGTAGTAGATATACTACATCGACCTACTTAACTATGTATCTATCATTCTTTCATTATCAAGTTCTAAATATCTTTACGTCTCCTTTATAATTCTCAAGTTTTGCCAAAAACTGTTAAGCAATGTTATTCAGTTTAAAAATATACAGATTTTTCCTAGCTGTTCTTTTTTATTTCTTTTTGTTCCTTTTTAAAAAGATTCATTTATTTTAAAGAGAGAGAGTGAGGGGAGGGGTAGGGAGAGAGAGAATCTCAAGTAGACTCCCTGCTGAGCACGGAACCCCACACGGGGCTCTGTCTCATGACCCTGATATCATGACCTGAGCCAAAACCAAGAGTTGGGCGCTTAACCAACTAAGCCACCCAGGTGCCCTTGTTCTTTATTTCTAATTTCACTTCATTTTGGTAAAACAAAAAGTCTATCAAATTGTGATCCTCTGGAATTTATTTAAGCTTCTTTTATGGCTTAGTACATGATGTATTTTTATTAATATTCTATGTGTTCTAGGAAGCAATCAGCAATGTATTTAATGTCTGTTGAGTAGAGCTGAGTAGATAGATAGATAGATAGATAGATAGATAGATGATAGATGATACAAATACATACCAGCTCAAAATTTTCCATTATGTTCTTTAAGTCCTCAATGTCTATGTTTGTTTTTGGTATACTTATTCTGTCAGTTTCTGAGAAAAGTATTCAAGAAACCAACAACTATAATTGTTGATTTATACCTGACTTCCTGCTGTTTAGCTACAGCTTTGATATATTTGGAATCCATATTACTAGATAGGTAGATATTTATGACAGCTGTATCTCCTTGCCCCATTATATCTTTACAGGAAATAGCCTTATCATATCTTTTTCTATTAAAATTTGTTTTATCAAGTACTGATACTGTTTCCCCAGCCTTCTTTTTAGTTATATTTATCTGGTATATATTCTCCATCCTTTTATTTTCACCCATATTGGGTATTTTTAAGTAGATCTCTTGTATGGAACATATTAGTGGATTCTATTCTGAATCCGATCAGAAAGTCTGAATTATCATATATTATTTTTGTTCAGTATCAGGCAAAGTTTCTGATCACAGTTTCATCTGTAAGCTGTAGAGAGAAATAAATCCCAACTCTGAGGTCTGGAATGGGAAGTAGTAAAAGAGCAAAAGCCTAGGTAATCTGTACATATTTCCATCACCTCAGCAGGAATTTTTCCCTCTGTGGTTATTATTCTATCAGAATCAACATCAGCGGTGTAGGATGTTGCTGCCAATTTCCATTAATAAAAAGAAGACAATAATTAGGCAAAGATAACAGAAGGAGAATCAAAATCAACATTTTATAAATATCTTTCTTAATTTTTATTTTCTTACCACCATCTTCAGTGGCCTCCTAGGCCATTTTCAGCCACTCAGCATCTAGATACATACTAATTTAGGAATTTACGCTTTTACTGTTAGATCTAAAAATAAATACCTGGCCCAAGGTCACAGATATTTTTCCTATGTTTGTTTATAGAAAAAAATATTTTACATTTAGGCCAATGATTCATCTTGAGTTAATTTTTGTTTTATCTTAAGTTCATGTTTTTGCATGTGGCTAACCAATTGTCCTAGCACCATTCACTGAAAATGTTGTCTTCTCCCCATTGAGTTGCCTTGTCAACTTTGTCAAAAATCAATTGACCAAAAAAAAAAATCTATTGACCATATATGTATGATTCTACTTCTGGACTTTCTTTTCTGTTCCATTGATGTATTTCTCTATCTCCATGACAATAACACACTTATAATTACCGTTAGCTTATAATAAATTTTGAAATTAGGTTTTAAGTCTCCAAGTTTGTTTTTTTCAAAATAATTATGGATTATATAGATCTAAATTTTACAATCATCATGTGAATTTCTACAAAAAAGATGTTTGGATTTTTTTTTTTTTTTTTGGACGGTGGGTGAAGATTGAAATTAATCTATAGATTCAATGGGGGAGAATTGACATCTTAATAATACTGAGTTTTCCATCCCTGAACAAGATACATATATTTATTTAGGTTTTGTATTGTTTTTTAACACTCTCTCAGTAATGTTTTGTGGTTTTCAGTTTATTGGTCTTGAATATTTTTTGACAAATTTATCCCAAGAATTTCATAATGTGATGCTATTTTAAATGGTATTTAAAATTTCAATTTCAGATTTCGTATTGTTAGGTATACAGAAAAATGACTAATTTTTACATATTGACTTTGTATTATGCAACCTTGCTAAAATGACTTACCTTTTTTTAGGTTTATTCCAATTTATTTAAATTAAAATGTAGCTTAGAATCTATGTATTAGCATAAACAAATACATACATTAAAGACTACTATTGTAAAAATGCTAATTAAATAATACAAATATATGAAATGCTAACAGGATATTGGGTGATAGAAATCTGTAATGATGGTGCTTAAAGACTAGCAGATATTATTAGATGAAAATAAGGACATAAATGGAGATTAGATTATGAAGTGAATTTCTGGGTTCCTTCAAAGATTATGAAATGATTATTTTCATAGATTCCTTCCTATTTTCCACATAGACAATTGGATTGTCTGTAAATATAGTTTTACTTGTACATTTTCAATCTGGATACTTTTATATATGTTTTTGTTTTACTGCAATAAAATAGAATGAATAGAATCTTGAGTATGATGTTGAATAGAAATCAGGAGCACACATATTTTCCTTGTTCCTGATATTGAAGAAAGTATTCAGTCTTTCCTAATTAAGTTCAAGGAAATGCCTTCTAATTCTTATTTGCTGATAGAAATGCTTTTTCTGCATCTAATGAGGTAGAAAAATATATATATATTTTACTCTGTAAACAGGGTGAATTACAGTGGTTGATTTTTGAATATTGAACAAAACTTGTATTACTGTGATAACCCCACTTGATCATCATGTTTTATTCTTCTTGTAAACCATTAAAATAGATTTGCTAAGATATCCAGAAATTTTGCATCTGTTTTTGTGAGGTATGTGGGCCCATGGTTTTCTTTTATTGCATTGTCTTGGATATCAGAGAAATACTGAGTTTGTGGGATAAATTGTGAAGTATTTTCTCTTCCTAAATTTTATGGAAGATTTTATGTAAAATTGGCATTTTTTTTCTTCCTTAAATATTTGATAGAATTCATCAGTGAAATCATCTAGGCCTCAAGTTTCCTTTGTGGGAAAGTTTTTAACTACAAATCCAACATATTTAATAAATCTAGGGCCATTCTGTTTAAGTATTTCTTCCTGATGAGCTTTGGTAGTTGGTGTCTGACAATGTACTTCATCTAGGTTGTCAAATTTATCATCGTTAAGTTTGTTCAAAATGTTTCTTTATTGTTATTTAAACATCTACGAGACCTGTAGTTATGTCACCTGTAACATTCCTGATATTGGTAATCGTGCCTTCTTTCTTTTTTTCCTGAGCAGTCTGAGGAGACATTTATTAATTTTGTTGATCTTCTTAACAAGTTTTTGTTTCATTGATTTTCTCTATTGTTTTTCTGTGTTCTATTTTATTGATTTGTGTTCTTAGTTTTTATTTACTATCCTTAATTTGAATTTAATTTGCTCTTTTGCTAATATTTTAAGATGGAATTTGAAGTCATTGATTTCAAATATTCCTTCTTTCCTAATACAGGCATTTAGCTCTATAAATTTCTCTGTAAGCAGTGCTTTATCTGCTTCTCACAAATTTTTATATGTTGTGCTCCAATTTTTATTTAATTGAAAATACTTTCTAGTTTCTATTTCAATTTCTTCTATGACCAGTGTATTATTTAAAAGTTTGTTATTTAGTTTACAAATGTTTAGGGATTGTCTAGATACTTTCTTTAATTGATTTCTAGTTTAATTTCATTGTTGTTCAGTTAAGTCATGAAGATTAGGTAATTGATAAAGAAATTCTCACAAATTATCTCATCAAAGTGAGATACCATATCAGTCAGGCTTTTGTAAAGAAAACAGAAGAACTTTGATATAATAAATTATGTGTATACAAAGGCATTAGAAAAACTAGTAAAACAAAGGTCAAGAAAGGCATCACTAACTTTCAGAAAATCTAGAAGTTGCAGCAATGACAAAGGAAATGATCAGTTTCGGGACACCACTGCAAACCTATTTGTTGCCTGCACCACTGATGCAGGTGATTCATGGAACACCTGAAGCTGCTTGAAAAACATCATGTTTATCTTTTGCCCACATACTGGCTTACTGCTGCCAGAGCGAAATGGCTCTGATTCTCTTTCACCTTCCAAATATTGTGTGGTACCTCTCAAAGGTGAAACCTAAACAAGTACCCTGCTGCAAAGAGATCTTGGGAAAAATAGGTTCTAGGCTTTCCAGATTCTAGAGAGACAAAAGGGTAAGATAATTTTTTTTGGAGCCCAAGGTGGAGCCCAAGGTGGGGCTTGAACTCACAACCCTGAGATCAAGACCTGAGCTGAGATCAAGAGTCGGATGCTTAACTGATAGCCACCCAGGCGCCCTAGATAAGATAATTTTTAATCCTTCTTTGGCTAACTCCTAAGATAGGATAAAGATTCTCCATCTCTTTTTTGTCTTGTTGGAGTGTTCCCTCCTGAGCCATTCTAGAGTGGTAAATATAACTGCTGGGAGTGGGACTAAAGTTGATGGACAAAGTACAAACTCCATTGCTGTCCTTCCAAGTCCCCTAGGGTGCACGTAATAGAGTCTCTCAGTGGTGTGTACACATGCAAACTATGTAAGGACATGTAGCATTCCATGATTCACAAAACAATAATTTCATCACTTACAAAGTACTTCCATACATATCATCTCATTTGATACTTATAACACTTCTCAAGAAAACAGTCAAGGAAATAAAGTAACATTCTAATAGTCATGTGATAAGTGATTATCAGGAGGACAGAGATAACAATTATTATGCTAATCCAATGCTCATGTTATTTTCAACTTTCTCATCTCCAGTGGATGTGAGGATACAATTAAATAATAAAAGGTCAACTTCTAATATATATAATTGCACGATTTGTGGCAATAGGTGTCTGAGAGATATTCTTGAATGTGTGGTAATTACCAATTGGAATGAATTATATAATTAGGGTACATGGAAGCACCTTGGTAACCAATGTTATCTAATTTAACATTAAAGGTTGTTTCATTTTTTTATAATGGTGTATCAGAAATATTCCACCACCCCTATAGTAGGTAATAATTTGGTCAATACATTGATTTCAATAAAATTTTAATTCTCCTCATCTTTACAATATTAGCATTGAGTTATATGTCTCCCATTGATGAAATGTATGCTTCTGTTACTTTTTTTCAAGATTTTTATGGCTTTCAATGCATTTTCCACAGAGATGATTAGGATAGCTGATTACTCCTTAAAACTAAAGTGAATTTAAATACTATTTTACATTTGATAAAGTAAAAAGAGAAAATAGTCAAGGGAAGCACCCTGACTTTAAGACATTTTAAGACAGTTCTGGTATTTCTGAGAGCTAAATTCGTTGCTGAAGCTATTAGCTTTAAAAAGTATTTAATTATCCTAGGTTATTTATGAAGGAATAGCATAGTAAGATTAAGAGATAGGCTGAAGTTCTTTTTTTTAATCTAATACTGTACATCTGCTATACTGTAGACGAAAAATGAAATGTGATTCATGCAATAAATTAATTAGTATCTGTAAATGAGTTTGGGCTAAAAAATAGAAGATATAAGCAGAATGATAATCTCTATGATAATTACATATTTTTATATAAACAGAAATTTTAAAGCTTTTGCTATTCAAAACTTTTAAAGATTTTAGGTATATAAAAGAGTAGCTTTTATAAGACAAAAACCTGAATATTTTCTGTAGATGCTTGTTAGAAATCTAACATGGGAATAATGAATAGTTGTTAAAGTCTTTTTATCCTTTTCTGTGTTAATTAGGTTTGAGGCACAAGCCACTTTTGGCAGTTTTTGGCCCTGAACCTTGGATCTGTGTCCTCAAATTTGTAATAACAGATAATGATCAAATTAGTGTGCATAACTCCAGATTTTAGAGATGATGTCTACGTCTGACATAAGAATTTATTCAAATCCTGGAAGATATTTCTAGTTACATTTAGCTTAAAGCTGAGGTGAGGTCACCTTCCAGAAGACACAGATCCTTTGTAAAGGAGGCTAGTTAGAGCAAGCAAGTCTCCATGATTGTTTAAACACAAAGAGTCTGCATTTAATTCTCAACACAAAAGAGTTGTTCTGTAAGTATTTTCCAGAGTCCTTAATCTTAAAATCAGTGCTACACAGTATCTATAGTAGAATGAAAAAGAGACTTTATAGGAGAATTTCTCAGAGAATATATATCCAATGCTATGGAACAAAGGATTTTTATGGAGTTTTTGCTTTGTTTTACTTTGCTTTAATTTTCTGTTGAAAATTGTTTGAATACCTAAGGATATCACATGTATATATTCACATTTAAATATTTCACATAATTTCAGGGAGTCATGGACTCTCCTAAAACCTAAGGTTGATTCAGGGATTCTTCAAATATATAGCTGCACACGAATATTTTTGGCTTCCCATAATTTCCATTTGGTGTAAGTCATTAGCCTATATTGAGGTATTCTGTTTATTGCTGTAAGGATGTACTTAGGGACATTGCAGTCTTTTGCTTAGCATCCTCTTCATAAATAGCCTTGAGGGAAATACTTTTCGATCTAAGGAGCCATCCAGTGTTGTGTTTCCCTTAAACAATAGGTATTTATCTTTTGGATCTGAGTTGTGTCATTGATTATGATTTTCTCTGAGAGTTTTGCCAGCAATCCATTATTATCAAGTAGATAGGCCTTCATAGCATTTATTTTGTGAATTTTCCCCATTGCTAACTTCATTTTACATTGATTCTTGTTTTTCCTTTGCTATATTTTTCTCACTGCTTCTAATTTGGGTTATAGCACTGTATATTTAAATAATATCCTGGGGCATTTGGGTGGCTCAGTTGGTTGAGCACCAGACTCTTGGATTCAGCTCAGGTCATAGATCTCAGGGTCCTGGGATGAGCCTCGAGTTGGGTTCCATGCTCAGCTTGAGATTCTCTCTCTTCTCCCCTCCTTGCTCCTCCCCCCGCTCCCACATGTGCACTCTTTCTCTCTAAAATAAGTAAATCTAATTTAAACAATATCCTAAATCTTTCTTAGAAATAAAAAATATATATTTTTTTAACTCGAAGTTGCTTTTGTACATAAGGAAAATAAGTCAACTGAATAATTTTTCTTACTAAATTTCAAATATAGTGGTGACGTGTGGTGGTGGAAAATACAGACTTTAGCGTTAGACAGATCTGAGTTCAAATAGTGTCTCTGCTATTTTCAATGATCTTGACAGCTTTTTATAATCTCTACAGAGCATTGGTTTCCTAACCTTTAAATGGAGAAAATAACTTTCCTAAATATTTCTTATTTGTGATACATATTCCAAAGTTATTTGTGTAAAATATACATTGTAAAATTATTTATATGAGATATACATTGTTGGGCATGTGGGTGGCTCAGTAGGTTAAATGGCTGACTCTTGATTTTGGCTGGGGTCATGATCTGAGTCATGCAGCCAAGCCCTGTGTTGGCTCTGTGCTATGTGTGGAGTTGGCTTGAGAGTCTCTCTCTCTCTCCTTTTGCCCCTTTCCACCCTGCTCTCTCTCTCTCTCTCTCTCACAAATATATATATGTAAAATTATACATTGTCAAGTTATTTTGACAACATAGGAGGAAGTTATTATTTACATCTTACAACAGGGCAAATTGAAGCTCAGAATGGTTAATAAACTTGCCCTAAATTAATACAGCTGATAGATAGTAGAGTAGAGATTGAAATCCAGGTCCAATTTAACTACAAAACCATATATACTCTTTCTTTCTTTCTTTCTTTCTTTCTTTCTTTCTTTCTTTCTTTCTTTCTTTCTTTCTTTCTTTCTTTCTTT